>NC_137027.1:10707649-10715149 GCF_032717465.1 Coenobita brevimanus
AAAATCCAGTCAGTATAGAGAGCCCCCCCCCCAAAAAAAAAAAAAAAATTGTCCCCACAGTACCAAAAATAAAATAAATCATTAAAAAAAAATTATAATAGAAATCCAGTCAAAAAAAAACACGGCAGGGAAAAAAAAAAAACGAAGCCACAGTACAAAAAAAAAAAAGAAAATGACCAATAAACAAATTTTTCTTGGGCGCTCCACCACACACACACACACACACACACACACACACACACACACACACGCTTGGAAAATCTGGTAGTGTAGTACTTGGGTATTGAGGCTGCGGAGGCGGAGAAGAGGTAGACCGAGGATGTGGGTGAATTAGAGGGCAAGGAAACACACACACACACACACACACACACACACACACACACACACACACACACACACACACACAGAAAGAATGGAAGACAGTAAAAGTATATTCACAAAAATCAATGAATAGAAAGACAGAGAGAGAGAGAGAGAGAGAGAGAGAGAGAGAGGGGGGGGAGGGAGGAAAGTGGTAAGGTCTTAGGATGTATGGGGTGAGTTTATTTTCCTGTCTCTACTTCTCTCCCCCCTCCCCCTCCCCCCCTCCTTTTTCCCTTGCCCTCCCCTCCTCCATCCTCTTCATCCTCCCTCTCCCTCTTCCTCCTTTCCATCTAATCCACCTTTCCCCTGTTTCTTCTTCCTCCTATCCCTCTTGTTCATCACTTCTTCCTCTCTCCCTTCCCTCTCATTCTCTCCCTCTTTATTGTTCCTCCTTCTCTCTCTCTCTCTCTCTCTCTCTCTCTCTCTCTCTCTCTCTCTCTCTCTCTCTCTCTCTCTCTCTCTCCCTTTCCCCCGTTTTTTATCCTTCCATTCGTTTTCTCTTCCTACCTTACATTTTTCCTCTCCCCTCACCTTCTCCCTTTCCTCTTCCCTTCCCTCCCAATTTCTACCTTCCCTCTCCCTCTTTCCCTTCCAGTCTCTTCTTTCTCCCTCCCTCCCTCCCCTTCCCTCCCTTCCAATCTCTCCCTTCCCCCTTCCTCCCTCCCTCTTTCCCTCCCCCTCCCTTCCCTTCCCCTCCAATTCCTTTCACTGACAACTGAACGATAACCTAGAATTGAGAGGGCCCACTCTCTCTCTCTCTCTCTCTCTCTCTCTCTCTCTCTCTCTCTCTCTCTCTCTCTCTCTCTTTCCTTCCCGCCTTTTTCCATTTCCTCTTCATTTCCTCTCTCTCTTCTTTCATTCCTCCCATTCCTTTCCTTCCCTTTTTATCCTCCTCTTCCTCCTTCCCTTTTTTTTTACTTAACTCTTCCTTCCCTCCTCTTGCCAGTTTCTCTTTCTTCCTCTCTCTTTTGTTTTTGTTTTTCTCTCTACCTCTTTTCTTGAATTTCTTTCTCCCTTCTTTCCTCCTTCGTCTTTCCTCCTCCCCTTCTCTCCTCTCTCTCTCTGTTATGTTCATGTTCCTTCCTTACATTTTATTTCTCACTCTCTGTCACCTTCCTTCCTCCTGTCTTTTCTTCTTTCCTTCCTTCCTTCCTTCCTTCCTTCTATTTCTCTCTCTTTCCTGCCTTCCATCCTTTTTACTACTCTCCCGGCTTCCTTCATCCCCTTTCTTTTATGTCCATTCCCCTCCCTCCCTCCCTCCCTTCATTCATTCATTCATTCATTCATTCATGCATTCTTCTTTCCTTATCTTCCTTCCTTCCTTCCTCTTTCTCTTCCTTCCTTCCTCTTCCTTCCTTCCTTCCCTTCTCTACACCTCAACTGTTTCCATATCTAATATTTCAAAGCTTCATTCAGTTCAAATGTCTTGTATAATTCCAAAGTTTTTTTTATTTAATTACAAAACTTTTTTTTTATGTAATTTCTAACCCAAACCTTTATCTACTTAGAGAGAGAGAGAGAGAGAGAGAGAGAGAGAGAGAGAGAGAGAAAGAGAGAGAGAAAGAGAGAGAGAAAGAGAGAGAGAGAGAGAGTTCATCTTGCTTATAGAGGTGTTGTGGTGGATAGTCCTCCCTCTCCCCCTACCTTATCACCCTCCCCCCCCAGTATCCCCTTTCCCCCCACCAGTATCCCTCCCGTCCTCTCCTCTCCCCACTCATCCTCCCCACTTTCTCCCCCCCTCTCCCCTTGCCCACCAGCGGCTTACCCCTCTCATCCTAACCACCCCTCCCTTTGGTCAACCCCTCCTCCCCTCCCCACCGTCTGTCTCTCCTTTCCCCTACCTCTCCCACCTTCCCCCATCTCTCATTCTTTGCCTCCCCTTCCCTCCTCTCCCTTACTACTACTTTCTCCTTCCCCTACTTGTTCTTTATCACCCCTTCCCTCTTCTCCCCACCACCTCTCATTCCCCAACTCTCATTCTGCATCACCCCCTCCTTCCCCTCCCCACCACTTTAACCCCCATCCCTTACCAACTCCCATTTTGCCTATCTTCCTTCCCACTACCATTTCTCCTTCACCACTTACCACCCTTTCTCCTCTCCCCACCATCCTACCCTCCTTTTCCCCTCGTCCTCCCCTCAAATTCCCCTCCTCCTCCCCTCCTCTTCCTCTCCTCCAACCCTAACCTTCCTCTCTTCCTTCCCTATACATCTATTAACCATCACTGTTTCTGCTAAATACATACAAGATAAAATAAAACATTAGATTCTTATTTATTCTCAACGAGGATCACTTACCATACAAACTAAGCATAGAATCATAGTACTGAGCTCCTAGACAACAAAGAATCACTGTTAATATGAGTAGAATCATTTGGCTCTAAGAAGATTATCATTCCTAATATTTCCCCCTAAGATTTCCCTACGTCTTGGGGTGGTTCTTGTTATTATCGTTTTTAGATTAAGATCAGTGTGGTCTGGTGTCTGTTTTTCCTTTTTCCTTTTCCTGTTCCGTGTGTGTGTGTGTGTGTGTGTGTGTGTGTGTGTGTGTGTTTTTGTTTTTTTTCATGCTGCGTGGTGGTCCTTCTTGCTTTTTCCTGTCGGCTTCGCTTGGAGGGATTGGGGGATGAGGGGAGAGAGATAGATAGATAGATAGATAGAAAGAGAGAGAGAGAGAGAGAGAGAGAGATGGGGAGACTTTTTCTTTGTTGCTTTTATCTTAAACTAAAAAATAAAAATAGTTATGTTTAGCAATTCCTTTAAATATTACTTTCTCACTTCTCCTTCTCCCTTACTTTCTCTCCTTTTTCCCTTTTGTTTCTCTCCCCATTCTCTCCCCTTCCCACCTCTTTCCCCTCCTCTCCTTTCACCTTTACCCTCCCCACCCCTCCCTTCTTCCTTCAGTCTCCCCTCATCTCTCTCCCCCCTCCCACTTCCCTCTCTCCTCTCCCCTCTCCTACCTTCTCTCTACCCTCCTCCTCTCTTTTCCTTTCATTCTCCCCTCCCCCTCCTTTTCCCTTACTTTCCCTCCTCCCCTTCCCTCCCTTCTCCCCCTCCCTCCCACTCTCCCAATGCTTCCCTCCTCCTACCCTTCCTTCCACCCCCTTCTCTCCACCCCTCCTCTCTCCCTTCTCACTCCCTTCCCTCCCCCCCTCCCCTCCCCCTACCTCTTCCCCATAGATGACTCCCCAGGGGCGGGTGGAGTGAGACCAGAATCTTCCCCTTTAAGTCCCCCTCGTCCACATCAGTCCACCTCTTCCACCTCCCCCATTCTCCTCCTCCTCCTCCTCCTCCTCCTCTTGTTGTTGTTGTTTTTGTTATTGTTCTTCTTCTTCTTCTTCTTCCACCCTCTTCCTCGCCTTCCAGCATCTTCCTCCTCCTCCTCCTCCTCCTTTCCACCACCCTCCTTCCCTTCTTCCTCTTCTACCTCCCTTTATCTCTGCCTCCTTTTCTTCCACCTTTCTCTTTCTCCTCCACTTCTTTCCTTTTGGTCTTCTAGCTTCTTCCTTCCTTCCTCCTCTTCCTCCGCCTCTTCGTCCACCTTTCTTCAGTCTTTCCCCTCCTCTTCCCCCAAATTCATCCTCCTCTTCCATCCCCCTCCTCCACCTCTTCCCTCCCTCTTCCACCCACTCCTCCACCTCCTCCACCCACTCCTCCACCTCCTCCACCCACTCCTCCACCTCCTCCACCCACTCCTCCACCTCCTCCACCCACTAAGTAAAAGAAACGGAGAGCAAAGAAAAGGTCCCAGATTATCGTAGAGCTAATTTCAACAGGCTCAGAGCGCTACTTGCAAATGCAGATTGGAATCAAATGTCTGAAACCGATGACATAAACCAAGCATGGGAAATATTCACCGAAAAATTTAATGAAGTGGTAAAGTCATGTGTGCCACTACGTAACAGACGTCCAGCTGGAAATAGTAAACCAAAGTGGTGGTCCAGTGAAATAAAAAGTAACTTAATAGCCAAAAAACAGGCATACCATAAATATAAAGCTACACAAAATAATGATGATAAATTACAGTACGATAATCTACGCCGCACATCGAAAAGACTTATTAAACAAAGCAAAAGAGCACTGGAGATCCACATTGCTAATACGTGCAAATCAAATCCTAAAGAATTTTACAGTTACATTAGAAAGAAAAAGGTTATGACTACATCAATAGGTCCTCTAGAAACAAACAATGGCAAACACACTGAAAATGAGGTCGAAATGGCAAATATTCTTAACGATTACTTTGCGTCTGTTTTTACAGTAGAAAACACTACCAGAAACCTACTGTTACCCACAAACCAAGCAAATAGCACAGTCCTTAGTAACTATGCTATCCATAATAACGATATCCTTTCAGCCATAAATAGTACGGACATAAACAAAACCCCTGGCCCCGATAAAATATCACCGAGAATTCTCCAAGAAGCAAAACATGAGTTACTGCTGCCACTCTCTGTCTTATTCAATAAATCATTAAGTACTGGGAAAGTTCCACGTGAATGGAAACTAGCAAATGTAACACCAATTTTCAAAAAAGGAAATGAGTCGCACCCAGGAAATTACAGACCAATCAGCTTAACATCAGTAGTGTGCAAGTTAATGGAAAAAATCATAAGAGATAAAATAGTTAATTATCTAGAAGAAAATAATATAATTAAAGACTCGCAACATGGATTTAGACATCGTCGTTCATGCTTAACTAACTTACTGGACTTCTTCCATGATGTTTACAAATCATACGATGACTCAAGAGCAGTAGATATAATTTATGAAGGGAGAAACCTGTACTGTACACAGGAAAAATCATCTGGTAAATTACCAATATGCTGGGAATCGAACCAGGGACTCTCAGGTGAGAGCCAGGCAGCATACCACTACACCACGACCAGGTAAAAGTTAACTCACGTTGTCACAATCTTGTAACCAACGTCCCTCAGCCCCCACTGTGGGCATCAAGAGGATGAGTTAACCCCCTGGCACTCGGGCAAGTAGATGCTTTTAATCTATCCCAAGCACTTACGGCAAGTCAGAATGAAGGGAGAAACCTGTACTGTACACAGGAAAAATCATCTGGTAAATTACCAATATGCTGGGAATCGAACCAGGGGGTTAACTCATCCTCTTGATGCCCACAGTGGGGGCGGAGGGACGTTGGTTACAAGATTGTGACAACGTGAGATAACTTTTACCTGGTCGTGGTGTAGTGGTATGCTGCCTGGCTCTCACCTGAGAGTCCCTGGTTCGATTCCCAGCATATTGGTAATTTACCAGATGATTTTTCCTGTGTACAGTACAGGTTTCTCCCTTCATTCTGACTTGCCGTAAGTGCTTGGGATAGATTAAAAGCATCTACTTGCCCGAGTGCCAGGGGGTTAACTCATCCTCTTGATGCCCACAGTGGGGGCGGAGGGACGTTGGTTACAAGATTGTGACAACATGAGTACTTTTACCTGGTCGTGGTGTAGTGGTATGCTGCCTGGCTCTCACCTGAGAGTCCCTGGTTCGATTCCCAGCATATTGGTAATTTACCAGATGATTTTTCCTGTGTACAGTACAGGTTTCTCCCTTCATTCTGACTTGCCGTAAGTGCTTGGGATAGATTAAAAGCATCTACTTGCCCGAGTGCCAGGGGGTTAACTCATCCTCTTGATGCCCACAGTGGGGGCGGAGGGACGTTGGTTACAAGATTGTGACAACGTGAGTTAACTTTTACCTGGTCGTGGTGTAGTGGTATGCTGCCTGGCTCTCACCTGAGAGTCCCTGGTTCGATTCCCAGCATATTGGTAATTTACCAGAAGATATAATTTACCTCGACTTTCAGAAAGCATTTGACACTGTCCCTCACAAGCGTCTCATGAGAAAAATAGAAGCACATGGAATAAAAGGAAAGACGCAAAAATAGTTACAAGACTGGCTGTCAGACCGAAAACAGCGAGTTGTGATAAACGGAAAGGAATCCAAATGGCGTAATGTGATCAGCGGCGTTCCCCAAGGCTCAGTACTTGGACCGATACTTTTTATTATCTATATAAATGACATTGATGAGGGTCTAAATTGCAAAGTATCCAAATTTGCAGATGATACTAAAATAACCAGTAAAGTCACTTCAAAATTACAGTGGCAGCAGTTACAAAATGACCTTAATACTTTAGCAAGCTGGGCAGAAAAATGGCAAATGAAATTCAACACAGAAAAATGTAAAGTACTTCATATTGGAAGTAACAATGTCCATGCAAATTACAAAATGAACAATATTCAGTTATCAAGTACAGATAGTGAAAAGGATCTTGGTGTGATAATATCAAATGACCTAAAACCAAGCAAGCAGTGTACCGATGCGGTTAAAATTGCAAACAAGCTAGTGGGTTTTATTGGAAGAACTTTCGAGTTTAAATCGGAAAAAGTCATACTTGCCTTGTACAACTCGCTAGTGCGCCCCCATCTTGAGTATTGTGTGCAATTCTGGTCTCCGTACTACAGAAAGGACATTGAAAAATTAGAGAAAATTCAGTGAAGAATCACAAAAATGATACCACGACTTAGAAACAAACCATATGAGGAACGCCTTGAAGAACTTAAATTATTTAGCTTAACGAAGCGCAGGTTAAGAGGGGACCTTATTGAAGTTTTCAAAATCATGAAGGGATATGACAACTTAGACATGAATAAATATTTTGATATAGACCGGTCGAGTCAAACCAGAAGTAATGGCTGCAAAATCATGGGAAAGCGATTCCAATCCCACGAAGCAAAATACTTCTTCTTTAACAGAGTTGTAAATATCTGGAACAGATTACCCTCAGATACCGTGAACAGTATCTCAATTGAGATATTCAAAAACAAATTAGACAAGTATTTGCACGAAAATCCTCAGCTGACTCTTTTTTTGTCCGAATAACTTGCTTTTATAGCTGCCCCTTTAGTCTACAAGACACCCCGTAAACAATGTACCCGTACATAGTGTTGCGTCACGATATTATACATTTTCAATTTATTCGGTGCAAACAAAGTAATATAAGCACACTGTGCAGTCCCCTCGTGTCTACAGGACACCCCGTAAACTTAACATAGCGTCACGTCACGTCATTATACGTTTTTCGATTTACCCAAAGCAAATGAGGTAATATACAGTAAGCAC
>NC_137027.1:10720149-10722649 GCF_032717465.1 Coenobita brevimanus
TGGTTTTTATTGGTGTTGTAATTTTCCTCTCTCTCTCTCTCTCTCTCTCTCTCTCTCTCTCTCTCTCTCTCTCTCTCTCTCTCTCTCTCTCAAGTCCTTGCAACACACGTATCAACCTCTGCAATACACATTTTAATCCTTTGCAACATGCTCTGTGGGGGAGCTGGCCGGTTTGTAAAGTTAAAAGAGACAGTTTTGCTTTTTTCTTGGTTTTGCTGTTGGGATTCTGTGTGTGTGTGTGTGTGTGTGGAGGGAGCAGATCTGTATAATTTGTGTATGTGTCGAGGTATGTGAAGAGAGTAGATGTGTGTGTGTGTGTGTGTGTGTGTGTGTGTGTGTGTGTGTGTGTGTGTGTGTGTGTGTGTGTGTGTGTGTGTGTGAAGGCTGTAGGCAGATAAACACCTTGCTATTCAGTACCTGTTTGCGAAGGTAAGGAAAGGTGAATGAGTATGGTAATGTAGATGGGGTGTGTTATTGAGGGAGTGTGAACAGAGAGGCAGAACAGAAGAACAGAGGAAGTGTTATATTCTCTCTCTCTCTCTCTCTCTCTCTCTCTCTCTCTCTCTCTCTCTCTCTCTCTCTCTCTCTTTTCAATGCTTTCCCTGCTCACTATTGCTTCATTTTTCCTTCCATCATGTCATTTTTTACCTCCTATCTTTCTGCCTTCATTCTTCCCCCTTTCTTCCCCTATTGCTTACCCTCCATCCTTCCTTCTTTCTTTCCTTCCATCCTTCCTTCCTTCCCCACATCATTTTCCCTCCCTCCCTCCTTTCTTCCTTCCTTCCTTCCTTCCTTCCTTCCCTCACGTCACTTTTCGTTCTTTCCTTCTCTCTTTCTTCCTCTCGCTCTCTCTCTCTCTTTTCTCTTTGTGCCTTTCCCTCCCTTCATCCTCCCATCCTTCCTTCATCTTTCCGTCATCCCTCTCGCTTCCTTCTTCATTCCTTTCTTCCTTCCTTCCTTCTTTCCTTCCTTCCTTTCTTCCTTCCTTCCTTCCTTCCCTCTCTTTCTCACTTAATATTCATTTCCTTCTTTCTATCCCTCCCACATTTCATCCTTCCTTCCTTCCTGTCTTTCCTCGCTACCTCACTCCTTTCCCTCAACCTTCCTTCCTTCTCCTTCACCGTACCCCTTCCCATCCACTATCCTCTTACATTCGTTCTCCCCCTCCTTTCCACTCCCCCTTCCCCTCTCTTCCACTCCCCCTTCCCCTCTCCCCCTCCCATCCACTTCCCCCTTTCCTTCTCCCCCTCCCTCCCCTCTTTCCTGCCCCCCTTCTCCTTTCCCCCTCCCCTCACTCCCCCACACCCTCTCCCCCTTCCCCTCTCTCCCTCCCTTCTATCCCTCCCTTCTCCTCCTCCATCCCCTCTCCTCCTCCCTTCCACTCTCCCTTCCCCTATCCCCCTCCCTTCCACTCTTCGTTCTCCCCTCCCCTCCACATCTCCTTTCCTCCCCCTCCCCTTCCCTCCTCTCCCTCCCTCTCTCCCAAGCTCACCCACTCGATAAACACGAACATATGAAAGACTGTATAGAACTCAGATTGCTTGAATTTTTATATTTGATTGTTGTAGCGAAACTGACTTCGTATTAGATAGATAGATAGACAGATGGATGGGTGGATGGAGGGAGGGAGGGATGGTTATATATAGATGGATGGATGGATAGACAGATGGATGGATGGAGGGAGGGAGGGAGGGATACATGGATGGATGGATGGATGGATGGTTGGATGAATTGATGGATGGATGGATGGATGGATGGATAGGTAGATAGATAGACAGACTGATAGATGGATGGATGGATGGATGGATAGATGGATGGCTGGATGGATGGATGGATGGGTAGATAGATGGATAGATAGATAGATAGATAGATAGATAGATGGAAAGATTGATTAGTTAAGTGATCTGTTTATTTATATACTTATTTATTGATAGACAGATAGATAAACAAATAGATAGATGAATAGATAGATAGATAGATAGAAAAAGAGATAAATTAAAGATGCCAACCCTTTCACATCAATGACACAAAAATCGTCTGGAAGGAACAGAAAGTAATATAAAGAAGACTTCAAGATTTCCTCTAGCTGTTATTTTTTTTCTTTTTTTTATTATGCAAAGAAGGAACCAAAGGCCAAAGATACACAAAGTTGTTCCAGAGAGAGAGAGAGAGAGAGAGAGAGAGAGGAAGAGGGTAAAAAGGGAGTTTCAGTCTTCTTACCTATCTACCTACCTTCCTGCCTACCTACCTACCTACCTACCTTCCTTCCTTCCTTCCTTCCTACCTACCTTCCTGCCTACCTACCTACCTACCTACCTACCTACCTACCTACCTACCTTCCTACCTACCTACCTTCCTGCCTACCTGTCTACCCTACCTGCCTACCTGCCTTCCTGTTACCTACCTATCTGTCTGTCTGTCTGTCTGTATCTCTGTATTACTCTCCTGTCAGTCTATTCACCTATCCATCTCTCTCTCTCTCTCTCTCTCTCTCTCTCTC
>NC_137027.1:10727649-10745149 GCF_032717465.1 Coenobita brevimanus
GGTAGCTCCTTCTGTCGAGGCTTTTCGTGGGAGGACAATGATCTCGTCTCAAACCACATGAATTTCGGACTCAGTGTGTTTGCTACGGCGCCTCTGAAAATCATTTACTGAAAATTCTTTATGATGTTTTTAAGAGAGGCCCTGCAGTGGGGGAAGAGTTCGTGACGATGATGATGATGATGATTTGTTGTTTAGGTGTGTGATGTCTTTGTGGTTGTTTTGAAGGAAGGAGTGTGTGTGTGTGTGTGTGTGTGTGTGTGTGTGTGTGTGTGTGTGTGTGTGTGTGTGTGTGTGTGTGTGTGTGTGTGTGTGTGTGTGTGTGTGTGTGTGTGTGTGTGTGTGTGTGTGTGTGTGTGTGTGTGTGTGTGTGTGTGAGTGCTTGCGTGCGTGCGGGGGGCTTGAGAGAAAGTGAAAATGCTCGATAACAGAATTTATAAAGCCTATCTCTATTGCAGAACACCCCATGAATCTGACACGAACCAGATAAATGTACCTACCCACTTCTCTGTTTGTGTTCACCCGTCTGTTCATTTCCCTCTCCTCCTTCCCCCTCCCCTCTTTTCCCCCTTCCTCCTTTCCCTCTTTTCCCCCCTTCTCCTTTTTCTTATGGTCTTGTCCCCCTTCTCTCATTCCAACATTTCCCCTCGCCCAGATTCCCCATCCTTTTCCCTCCACCCCGCCCCCCACGTCTCTCTTCTCATCTTCACGTTTCATTACCTCTCCTCTCCCTCTCAATTCCCCCTTTACCTCCAGCCTCCTTCCCTTCATCCCGTCTTTCATACCCCCCTCTCCCTCATCCGTACCCCCAACACCTCGCCTCACCCCTCTTTTCCTATTTCACTCTCCTATACACTCTTCATTTCTCCCTCACTCTCCCCCCCGATCTCTCTCTCTCTCTCTCTCTCTCTCTCTCTCTCTCTCTCTTCCAGGCAGATCACAGAAGAAAATCAATTGAACAGCAAAAAAATCCTCCCCCCAAAGCCACCATACAACAAAAGAAAAAGAAAAAAAAAAATCCCATGACTTTGAAAACACGCCCCTGATTTAAAAATAATCCAGGTCAGAAAAAAAAAAAAAATCCCTCTCCACACCAAGGCCGATGGAGGGTTTTCACTCTTTGTTTTTTTCGTCTTTTCATTTTTTTTTCCTTTTTGAGGTATAGATAGCGCGGTGCATTTTTCGACAGTCAGCAAATATCAGGGGTAAGAACTGATGCCACTCTGACCTCAGCACAGCCACATCTGTAACCTACCTTGACCTGGCAGGCCTTTGACCCCACCAGGCGCTGTTTGGACGCTGTTTGGACACCTGGTAAAACACGTAAGGACATTTAATGGTTACCAGATTAAAGGACATTTGGAGGGTACATTATTTTTAGGAGTTACCTGAGTTCTAAAAGTACTTCACGCCATCTCCCGGGGAAAAAAAATGACGACGATGACGGTGACGATGACGACGACGATGATGATGATGATGGTGGTGGTGATGGCGAATAAACTGGCAGGATGACGTACTAATTCAGCAAGAATTGTTTTGTTTTTTCAAGAGCGGAAGCAGATGCACAGTACCAAATGTAGAAGTAGGAAGAGAATACGTGGGAGTCTTACAGGTGATTTTGGAGATTTACCTGAGGCTCCCTGAGTATCTTGTGGCGTCCGGACTCTTCTACTTAAGGACAGTCATTACGGCGAGTCCCATATTCATTCGTCAGTGGTGTTTACTACGATGTGGCGATAACAGCGAGTGCCTTAACGTTAGGGGCCATACACACAGCTCAGCCGAGACGTTTGGTGTGTAGTTATCATCTTGCCGGGAGCCGTAGCATCTCCTGGCGGGGGCTGCTGAAGGAGTGTGGATAGTCTCAGTAGCAGCAACGACCACGGCAGCTGCAGTACCCAGGAGAGGTCGTCATTCCAAGTGTCGTCCTTGAGTGTCGTCCTTGAGTGTCGTCCTTGAGTGTCGTCCTTGAGTGTCATCCTTGAGTGTCGTCCTTGAGTGTCGTCCTTGGTATATCCTCGACATTCTGGGCTTCATTGTCTCGTTAGCTGGGGATCCCTTTCTGTATTTTTTTTTTTCTTATGGAACTAGGCCACCCCCAAACTTGAATATTAAGTCGTGGCTGCTTGATATACGCTGAGCCGTAGTTTTGAGAGAGGAATGAGTCTCCTTGATTACTAGTCAGATCAACCCTTCAATCTTAATACACTTGGCCATCTGTTAGACTGAAAAGAGTGTATGATCGTAATTAAATGAGAATAAGTTTGTCATAGATGTTAAGTAGATGCTCATAAATCCACCCTCCTATGAATTTTACGTGTAGTCTATGGATTATACGTGCAGTCTATGGATTCTACGTGCAGCCTGTGGATTTTACGCGTAGTCTATGGATTTTACGTGAAGTCTATGGATTTCACGTGCAGTCTATGGATTTTACGTGCAGTCTATGGATTTTACGTGCAGTCTATGGATTTTACGTGCAGTCTATGGATTTTACGTGCAGTCTATGGATTTTACGTGCAGTCTATAGATTTTACGTGCAGTCTATGGATTCTACGTGCAGTCTATGGATTTTACGTGCAGTCTGTGGAGATTACGTGCAGTCTAGAGCCCCCAAATGCTCCCCTTCAGCGCCTTTGTTCTCGGATTTAGAGCAGCGTTTGTCATGGAATCCCGGCTTTATTTTTGGCGGTGACCGCTCAGGTGTGAACTTCCCGCTGGTGGCTGGTGTCCGTCGTGAGGGATGAGGTGCGACGGAAGCTGGAAGTGGATGTGTTGGTGTGGGGGAATGTTATGTATATATGAATGTATGTATTGTATGTATGAATGTAAGTATGAATGTATGTATGTATGAGTGTATGTATATATGAATGTATGTATGTATGTATGTAGTGTATGTATATATTTATGTATGTATGTATGTGTGTATGTATGAATAAATGTATTAATGTGTGTATGTATCAATCAATCAATCAATCAATCATTTCCTGTGGCACCCCACGGGATGCATAGGGCCTCAATGAACTCTCTCCACCAATATTTGTCTCTTGCCATCTCCTTCAGGTCCCACCAACACTCCTCTCCTGCTTCTTTTTTCATTGTCCTCAACCAGGTTTCCCTCGGCCTTCCTCTACCTCTTCTTCCTCTAGCAGTCCACTCTGGCACATCCTGTATTAAACTGCCTTCTTTTCTGTATATGTGCCCCAGCCACTTCCAGCGAGACAGTCTCACATATTCATTAATTGGTTCCACTCTCGTCATATCCCTTACTCTTTCATTTGTAACTCTGTCTTGCCACTTTACCCCAAGAATCCTTCTCAGTATTTTATTCTCAAATCCTAATACTTTCTGATCTGTTGCAATTGTACTGTACCATGACTCATGCCCGTAAATTAAAATTGGTCTAACCATGGACTTGTAAATTTTCACTTTAGTATGTACCGAAAGCATATTATTATTCCAAACAGATTTCAAAATTCCAACAGCTCGCCAAGCCTGTCTAATCCTCTCCTCAATTTCATTGTTTAATGATCCATTAGATGATACAATCGTTCCCAGATATTTAAAGTTTTCTACATTCTTCACCACATTATTCCCAATTACACAATCGATTTGGTTCTCCACGTTCATATTAATAATTTCAGTCTTTCCACAATTTATTTCCAATCCCACTTTTTCTCCTTCCTCCACCAGACAATCAAGCACCCTCTGCATCTCGTAAATACTTCCGCAAATCAGTACAATATCATCAGCATAGTCCAAAGCCATCAGCTTCTTATTTTCTGTCCAGTTAATTCCTGCACCTGTTCTCCTTACAACCTTTTTCATAACATATGTTATGAAAAAGGTGTGTATGTATGTATGAATGTAAATGTATATATGTATGTATGTATGAATTTATGTATGAATAAAAGTATGATTGTGTGTATGTATGAATGCATGTATGAATGCATGTATGAATGTATGTATGTATGTGTGTATGTATGTATTTTTATGCATCCGACTCTGGGTATACACATCCTAGTCCCTTCCCTGAGGCCCACTAATCCTCCTATGAGCCACACTATCTTCACATGTCACCACTTGGACGCCAATACCCACCGACCTTATTAAATATATGCTAGGGCTGTCTCATTCGCTGCTACTAGATAATTTTGCACAGGTTAAGGTGTTAGACGAAAGTAGATGAGAGAAAGTGAAATGAAGAGGGAAAAAAAACACAGGAAATAAAAGAAAGTGAAACAAAGAGACGAAAAAAATAAACAAAAAAAATGAAATAAAAGAAAGTGAAATGAAGAGACGAAAAAAAAAAAACACAGGAAATAAAAGAAAGTGAAATGAAGAGACGAAAAAAACAAAAAAAAAAACACACAGGAAAACTAACACGGGCTTTAAAAATACAAAATGCCCCAGTTTTTTTTTTTTTTCATTTTTTTTTACTGAAGCCGATAGACAGGAAGTGTAGTCACGGCAGAAGCTCCCTAGCACCTCATCGTTAGTGATTTATTTTTCGATATGCCTGGTTAATATCCTTTTGTACGTTATATATACAGAGTTTGGCGATATTAGGATTATTTAAGTAGCACAGAGGAGGACGTCAAGGTGTAGTAAGCAAAATAAATCACTTAAGTAAAGGTGTTAGGGAGGTTCTTAGGGCAATAAGAATACGGAACCAGCTGCCTCATTCCCTTATTTTTTAGAGAAGCCTCATCAAACGGCCCCGATGTTCCCGCATCAATCTAGACATCAGCACTTGCTTGAATTTCGTGAAGGCCGTATTCTAGGTGACGTAGAAGGCTTCG
This sequence comes from Coenobita brevimanus, assembly GCF_032717465.1. Lineage (NCBI taxonomy): Eukaryota > Metazoa > Arthropoda > Malacostraca > Decapoda > Coenobitidae > Coenobita > Coenobita brevimanus. Next base: position 10,732,449 of record NC_137027.1, read on the forward strand.
TAGTACCGTACCTCTTCTTTAGCGATTTATTTTGCATATTGCACCTTGTAAGTTATTTGTGCCTTTTTAATATTGACACACTTTGCATCATTGATATAAAAAAAAGACATTAGAAAGATAGATAGATAGACGTAGAGATATACCAATAGATAGATAAATAGACAAATAGGGAGATATGTAGATAGACTCTAATAGATAGATAAATAGATAAACAAAGTCCTTAAACTGTAAAATAGTTTTAAGAAATTTAGGCGAAACACTAAACTTGAGACTCGGGAGACAAACCAAAGAACACAAAGTAGAATAACCCAATATTTCGCCGTGTGTAATTCACCGGGTCGATCAGGATCACTTGATGGTCGTGATCGTCAGCTTTTACCCTCCCGGAAGGGAGCTGAGAGCTCATATAGTCCGATCTAAGGGCAAGGCTGTGACCTTCACACACGCACACACCCGTCCCCTTGCTCAAGGGGGACAGTAACCACCCACTTCGTCAGTGAAACTTTTCGCAACCTGAGCGAGGCGCGAACTCCCGTCCACCAGTTGGCAAGCGGGAACGTTACCACTGCACCAGCGAGCGGTGTGTGTGTGTGTGTGTGTGTGTGTGTGTGTGTGTGTGTGTGTGTGTGTTGCTTTTTTCCTGTTTTCTATAAATGGCCACCGAAATATATTCATTCAGGAATTTTTAAAAGTGGCGCGATTTTTTGACCACACGATTTCCCTGCAATATTGTGCGATTGCAATTTCATTAACGGCCTTACCCCATTCAGTACGATTTTTCCTTTTTACTCTATTTATCTCATTTTTTTTATTTTATTTTTGCCACGGCTAGATGGTTCAGTAATACTTCGTTTCCTGCGTATTCACAGTTCTTAACCTGTCGTTCTCTTTACACCTCCTGTAATAGTCGTTTTTCATCCTCTGCACACGTCTCCCAGTCCGTCGCTTCTTCCGTCTACTACGTGTCTTGCAGTATGTCTTTTCTCCGTCTACTGCACGTCTTCCTGTCTCGTTTCTTCATCTCAATCTATCAGAAATAAATCGGTAAGGAAGAGGTGTTAATAAGCTTCCTAATCACACGAGAATACCGCCTCTACTTGATGGCTTACCTACCTGAGTTCTAATTACTGTTATTGTTTACCCTCATATACCTGGAGCATATCACTTCCTCCAAATCTCCTCCAATTAAGTTTACATCTAATACATCTTATCATTTTACTTTTCTTCGTATTTGGTCAGGTGAAAGATCAGGTCAGGTGAGGAGAGGTAAGGTATGGTGGTCATCAGGTAAAGGGAGGTTAGGTAAGGTGAAGTAAGGTGAGAAATAAGGTGATGTGAGGTAATGTTATGGCAGGTCACGTTAGGAAAGGTGAGATGATGTGAGGTGAAGTGAGGTGAATAAAGATTAATTAAATGAGGTTAGATGAGTTTAGATGAGATGAATTCAGGTGAGGGGAAGGGAGAAGTGAGATGAGAGGAGCTAAGATCAGGTCACGTCATGTCAGGTCATCGATACACAGACCCTTGAACCTTCGGAGTATCGCACCTGTTCATACATGTAGAGCGGTCACGTGTAGTCGGGGGGGAGGGGGGTCAGCAAACACCCAGAGGTCGCCGCCACGTGGATCACCTGACCTCCATATTTGATCCACAGTACATCCACACCTTCGTACATTATTCCACGTTGCATCCACACCCTCTCTTACATTATTCTTCACTTCCCTCCCCCTTCTTTCCACCTCTGCTCCGCTCTTCCTCCACATTTCCTTCATAGGTAGCTGACACGTGCACCACTTCGACACAAAATTCCATCCACATCTTCTTAAACTAATCCATCTTTATTCCACATCCCATCCATCACCACTCCACACCCCTCTCTTACGTCATTCCATACTTCTTCCACATCTGCTCCACACTCCCTTCACCTCCATTTCACACTCCTTCCACCTCCATCCTACTTGTATTCCACATTTTCTCTCTCTCTCTCTCTCTCTCTCTCTCTCTCTCTCTCTCTCTCTCTCTCTCTCTCTCTCTCTCTCTCTCTCTCTCTCTCTCTCTCTCTCTCTCTCTCTCTCTCTCTCTCTCTCTCTCTCTCTCTCTCTCTCGTTATAATTACGGGGTACTGCAGCTTCTGTGACCACCAGCATACGACGAGGTCCTTTGGTCAGGCCTGCTGTGTGTGTGTGTGTGTGTGTGTGTGTGCGTGTGTTGTAGATCTCTTGTATGTGCGTGTGTCTGTGAGAAGGAGAGGGTACCCTGATGGTTATGTATTAATATGTATCAATGTGTGTGTGTATGTTTGTGTGTGTGTGTGTGTGTGTGTGTGTGTGTGTGTGTGTGTGTGTGTGTGTGTGTGAGAGAGAGAGAGAGAGAGAGAGAGAGAGAGAGAGAGAGAGAGAGAGAGAGAGAGGGAGGAGGGTACACCATGCTTATTGTGTATTAATGTGTGAATCTATGTAATGTTGATAAGATCCCTGTGTGTGTGTGTGTGTGTGTGTGTGTGTGTGTGTGTGTGTGTGTGTGTGTGTGTGTGTGTGTGTGTGTGTTGGGTTCGAAGGTAAGGACGTGGGTGAAGGGAGAGGTGGCGAGGGTGGAGAAGGGAAGGGGATGAGAGGAGGATATGGAGAAGTTAGAGTTGAGAGAGAGAGAGAGAGAGAGAGAGAGAGAGAGAACAGAGAATGAGGTGTGGATTATCTGGAAATGGAGATGGGGGGGAGGGAAGGAGTATGGAGTAGGGGAGGCAAAAGGATGATAAAAGAAAAACAGGATTCGTGAGAAAAAAAAAAAGAACAAAATAGGGAAGTTAAGGACAGGTTAAGTGAGCGATGTGGATGTGTTAAGGATGTAGATGGATAGGAACGGGAAATAGGTAAGTATGAAGGAATAGGATAGGATAAAGGGTGAGGAAGGATAGGGAGGGAAGGGATGACAATAAGGATGGGGAGAAGGGGAATGGTGAGGGGAGGTAAGGATGTGAGTGAAGGATGTGGAGGGTATGAAACGCGGATGGGATGGCGGTATGAAAGAGGCAAGAGAAATGGGTATTGATGGGGAGGGAAGGGGTGGAAACAGGGAAGGAAGGGGAGGGGAGGATATGAAGGAGGGAGGAGGGAGGGAAGACGGGGAGATAAGGTGAGAGTATGTGGGAGTAATCTTGTACACACACACACACACACACACACACACACACACACACACACACACACTCTCTCTCTCTCTCTCTCTCTCTCTCTCTCTCTCTCTCTCTCTCTCTCTCTCTCTCTCAAGCGCATAAGGGCGAAGCCTGATTTAATTTGCGTTGCTTTATATCCCATTGTGCTCCTGTCCCTTTTCATATACCAGTGTTTTGTGACGAGAGAGAAAGAGAGAGAGAGAGAGAAATGGAAAAAATGAGCCATTCAAGATAAGAGAAGCGGAAAACGAGACTATCTTTTGCTTTCTAGAGTCGTCCTGTGGGCTTAGTGCTGTTTGGGTGATGGCTTAGTAGTCCCGGGAGTGGAGAGAGAGAGAGAGAGAGAGAGAGAAGGGGAGGGGGGGGACCGGAAAAAAGCTGTTCAAGATAAGTGAAGGGAAGGAGACAGAAAGACAGACAGACAGACAGAAGTGAATTAGGTGCAGAGTTGGATAGGTTTGGTCAGGGTGGATATGGCAGTACATGAACAAGATTATGGAGCCTGGAACTAAGAAGACTGGAACCGATAAAGGGATGAAAAATGAGGAATGGAAATGAGTTGCTAGATCATGTGGAGTTACGTGGAGAGGCAGGCAGAGAAATGCGGAAGTGAAGGAGCGTTGTGGTATTGGTATGGAATGTGCTGCAATGTGTTTAAGTGTGCCCTGTGAATGTTTGGAAATGTGGAGTGAATGGAGAATGAGAGATTAACTGGGAGATTATAAGTGCATGAGGTGGAGTGGGAGATGGGGAGGGGAAGACTGAGGATGAGGTGGAGGGGGAGATCGAGGATGAGGTGGCAGGGGAGACCGAGGATAAGGTTAAGGGACGACATGGAGAGGTATATAAATGAGAATGGTGTGAGCTGGAGTAAGGGTAGCCTGATCACGGAATACAGGGTGACATGGAGGCGATTTGTTTGTGGCCACCATCTATGGAATCTGTGCGTCTGGTTATAAATAGATAAAAAAAATAAAGAAGAAAGCTGGAAGAGGAAAAGACTGGAACAGAAAGAGACTGGAATAGGAAGAGACTGGAACAGGAAGAGGCTGCAATAGGAATTGACTGGAACAGAAAGAGACTGGAACAGAAAGAGACTGGAATAGGATGAGACTGGAACAGGAAGAATAGGAAGAGACTGGAATAGGAAGAGACTGGAATATTAAGAGACTGGAATGGAGCGAGAATCAAGAAGTTAAATCAGGAAAAAGCTGGAACGAGGAAAACAAAAACCCGAACATAAGGGGCGCCGTAAATTGAGATGGGTCTGGAAGGGAAAACAGACTGGAACCTGGAAAAAGGCTTTGAACGGGGTAGAGCGCTGGAGGCGGGAGGGAAAAGGTTGAAAATATTAAGTAATTGGCCGGGAGCTGTGAGAGGGAGAGAGAGAGAGAAAAGGGGGGCGGGGAGTGATCTCCTCCTCCTCCTCCTCCTCCTCCTCCTCCTCCTCCTCCCCCTCTTTCTACAGTGCCACCGAACAATATTCATCTTGTAGCGAATGACTTAATGAATGAGAGAAGCTTAAGGAGAGGAGAGGGACGGGCCAGGTAATCTGAGGGTAAGAGGAGACCATTAGGAGGACTTGTAATGGCCGGATAGTGGAGTCTTGTGGAGGGTGAGGGGCCCTGGGGAGACATGCAGGCGAGTGGAGGAGGAAGGGAGGAAGAGGGAGAGGGTTGGAGTAGGAGGAGGAGGACGAGGAGGAGGAGCAGGAGGGTGGAAGAAAGGAAGGGGGAGAGGGATGAAGGAGGAAGAAGAGAGGAAGAGGGAGAGGAATGAAGGAGATGGAAGAGGAGGAGGAGGAGGAGGAAAAACTAAGTGAAGAAGAGATGAAGAGGAGGAGGAGGAGGAAGGGGCTTGCAGTGGGAGAAAAAGAGATGAAAGAGGAGGATGGGGGAGGGAGAGGCGTCGAGTAGTAGTAGTAGAAGTAGTAGCAGTAGTAGTAGTAGTAGTAGTAGTAGTAGCAGCAGCAGCAGTCCCATTTTTCTGAAACGTGAACCCGGTGAACTGCAGGCTTAAGTTTATTTTATCCTGCAGTCACCATCCTCCTTTTGGGGGATAGGGAAGCAAGTGATGGACGTTTGTATAACCAAGCATTTGAGCGACCTATCCTGACCTATCCTATTCTAATCTCTCCTCCTGACCCCTGACCTACCCTGACCTACCTCTCCTGACCCCTAACCTATCCTGACCCCTGACCTACCCTAACCTCTCATCTCCTGATCGCCGATCTATCCTAACCTCACCTCCTGACCTGACCTATTCTAACCTATCCTTTCCTGACCCCTGACCTATCCTAACTTCTTATCTCCTACCTATCCTAACCTCTCCTCTCCTGACCTCCAACCTATCCTAACCTCTCCTCTCCTGACCTCCAACCTATCCTAACCTCTCCTCTCCTGACCCCTAACCTTTCCTAACCTCTCTTTTTTTATTCTGACATTATTAACGGGTTTAATTTTCACCCCCTGATCATCTCCTCATTAATAATTTTTCGACCTTGATCAAACTTTTTCATCCACCAAATTATCCTCGAAAATTCTCCCTCCACCTAATGCCAGGAGAATTTTTTTTTTTTTTTTTTGGGGGGGAGGGTTATAGGCGATTGTGTGTTAATTATATGGAGTGATTAGCCTTGCCTTGAATGATAGATAGATAGATAGATAGATAGATTGATTGATAGAGACCGACAAACATGCAGACAGACAGACAGATTCAGTGAGTTAGTTGGGCAGGCAGGACAACAAATAGATAAAGAGCAGTTATAACAGAGAGATGGACAGATACATAAATAGATATATAGATAGATAAATAGATAGATAGATGGGGCAGACAGAGATAAACAGACAGACAGACAGACACACAAATATTCTTTCCCACCTGGAGGCTGACCCCCCCCCCCAAATTACCTCTACCTTATGGCCCTACACTACAAATTTCCGTTTCTGTTTTTTTTTTTTTTTTTGGGGGGGAGGGGGTAAAATTTTCAGTCGGTGGCAGTAATAAAATGGCAAAAATCCTCATCATCTTCAAGTTATCATACCTTTTTCACCTTAACTTGGCCCAGATTTTCGTCTTTTGGCAATTTATTTCACGTAGCTCAGTGGTAAATCAACACACACACACACACACACACACACACACACACACACCTCTTGCATCCTTTCCGTAGCACTTCTTCGTGACCAGCATCATTTTCTAGTGTTGCTGTACCAACTCAGCATTCGAGATGGAGAGATGGCAATTTTAGGCCAAGTTAGAGTAAAAAGAGTAAATGCATTTCTCAAGGATGGCTCACCTGTCTTATTTTTTTCTTGCCATATTCAGACGATTTTATTCAGCTAAGGAGAGAATTGTGGATGTGAAAAATTTAATGAGTCAACGAGAATCATTTTTATCCCATTAAGATTCTTTCTGTACTCTCTTCACTTTTACTTGGCCTAAATTTGTCATCTGTCCATCTTGAAGAGTTGTGAAAAGAATCTAATCCTGGAATATGGTGCTAGTCACGAAGAGGTGCAATGGGAAGACTGTAGAGCCGTAGCAATGTTTTTTTCTGCCACTGAGCTACATGGAATAAGCTGCTAATGGAGTGAGAGGTGAGGGAAAGTGTAGTGTAATGTAGTGTAGTGTAGTGTTGTGTAGTGTAGTGTGGTGTAGTGTAGTGTAGTGTAGTGTAGTGTAGTGTAGTGTAGTGTAGTGTAGTGTAGTGGGGATAATCGTGAGCCTGTGGAATGTGGGAAAGATCGTGACCTGTGTAAAGCAATTTAAAAAGTGAGATTGATAGTTAAATCTAAAGAAGTCACCCCTCTTCCCCCCCCCCTCCCCGTATTTGACCTTTCACCTCCCCCCTCCCTTCCTCCTCCTCTCCCCTCCCCTGACTCCCCTTCCCCCTCTCCCTTCCCCTGACCCCTCTTCCCCCAATATCTCTGGCCCCTTCTTCCTTCCTGCGTCTTTCCTTGCCACTTCTACTTTTCATTCCACTTCTTCCTCCTTTCCTTCGCTTGCCTTCATTCTCTGTTTTTTTCATTTCTCTCACCCTCCATGCCTTCCTCATTTCCCCCTCCTTTCCCTTCCCTTTCCCCCTCCCTTCCTTCTTTTCTCCTCTCTTTTCCTGTCTCCCATCCCCTGTTTCACCCACTGACTTTCCTCTTTTTCTCTTTCTCTCATTGCATCCCCTTTTGCAACTTTTCCTCTCTTTTCTCTCCCCCCTTTCCTGCTTTCCCCTCTCTTCCTCCTTTCCTCCTTTTCCATCTATTCCTTCCTCCTACTTTCCTCCTCTCTACTATCTACTATTTCCCCCTCTCATTTACCACCCCCTCTTTCCCCTCTCCTCTCTTATTTTCCCTTCTCTTCCACTCTTTCCCCTTTCTTCCTCCTCCCTCCCTTCCTCTCCCCCCTCCCCTCTATCCTTCCACATCTTAACCTCCCACCATCCATTATCACTCACCCCTACCCCACCCCAGATCCCCTCACCCCACAAACATAACCCCTCTCCTCACCAACACTATGCCACTCCTCTGTCCCCTCCCTTTTTCCCCCTCCTCTCCCCTCTCCTATCCCTCTCCCTTCCTTCCTTCATTCCCTCCTCTCCCTCCCATCTACTCTTTCCTCCCTCCTTTCATTGTCACCCTCCCCAGCCGTACCCCTGCCGCACCACGAACCCCTCTCCACCCAAACCACCCCCTCCCTCATTCCCCTCCCTTCCCCTCTCGTTCCTTTCCGTTTTTCTCTCTGTTCCCCCTTTTTCTCCCCTATTTCCTCCCATCCCCTACCCACTCCCTCCACCTCACCCACGCCTTACCCCCCCATCTCCCCTCCCGGCAAAAACAGGCAAGACATCACGACATTAGGGCTTTTACAGGGGGAGAAAAAAATGCACAGGAGAGAAATTGGCTATTAACCCATGTCTAGGTACATACACACACACACACACACACACACACACACACACACATCCTGGCTTTGACAATTATCCTCCATTTTAGGTGGAAATTGTTACTATGCATTTTTGTATTAAGCCTATTGCCCTTCCCTGCCTTTGTGCACCTGCCTCATCTATTTGTCTATCTATCTATTTATATATCTATCTGCCTACCTACCTACCAATCAATCTGTCCATCCATCTCTCTCTATATCTACCTACCTACCTATCTTTCTATCTATCTACCTTTTATCTATCTATCTGTCTATCTAAGCGAATACATGCATACTTAAGAATACATGTAGTTTTAGATTTTATATAGAAAAGAGAACTGTGTGTCATGTGATAAAATATTAACTCATAGAAACATAATATTTTGACACACGTAATATATTTGCTCTCTCTCTCTCTCTCTCTCTCTCTCTCTCTCTCTCTCTCTCTCTCTCTCTCTCTCTCTCTCTCTCTCCGCTAATGACAGCAAAATACTGCAAAATAAAATAATGCTAATGATGAGACCCTGATGGAGGTCGTGGTGTGGTGTGTGTGTGTGTGTGTGTGTGTGTGTGTGTGTGTGTGTGTGTGTGTGTTCTGGCATAAAATCAGCCCTAATGGATGGCAGTGCTTAAAAAATAATAATAATCATGTTCCGGTTTAAATTTACGCTTGTGTGTGCTTTCATCCATCAGACCTCATTACTCTCTCTCTCTCTCTCTCTCTCTCTCTCTCTCTCTCTCTCTCTCTCTCTCTCAAGCAAAACCAACGAAAACCCTCAGAATCGTGAAAAATATCGCTCTCTTCCCTCTTGTGTGTTGCAGGTACCGCCCCTTATTTTTTTTTAAAGTGAGGAACGCATGCATTTTCCCTACTTCCTAAAAATTTCTGATGAAGCACGTATTTATTGGATGCAAAAAAAGAGACTGTAAATCATAAAAAGGGCTTTGGGGAATAGAAAATGGTGAAGCGTAGTCATGGTAACGTTGACTGGGCCGTTCTCGCAACACACAGAAATAGAGATGCGTAATATATGGACTGCCTTGTATATCTGTTTGTCTTTCCATCGTACAAATTCACTTAAGTAATTCCTCTTCCCTGTGTACAAATTTTCTTTCTCCATGCATCCAAAAGACACTGAATTAGCCCTAATTTACCCACTTAACTAGCCCTTATTTACCCATTTAACCAGCCTTTAGTTACTCACATAAGCAGCCCCTATTTACCCACTTAACAAGCCCCTGTTTACCCACTTACCAAGCCCCTGTTTACCCACTTAACTAGCCCTATTTACCCACTTAACTAGCCCTATTTACCCACTTAACTAGCCCTATTTACCCACTTAACTAGCCCTATTTGCCCACTTAACTAGCCCCTATTTGCCCACATAATTACCCCTATTTACCCATTTAAGTAGCCCCTATTTACCCACCTAGTTACCCCTATTTACCCACTTAAGCAGCCCCTATTTGCCCACGTAATTACCCCTATTTACCCATTTAACTAGCCCCTATTTACCCACTTAACTAGCCCCTCTTTACCCACTTTACTAGCCCCTATTTACCACTTTACTAGCCCCTATTTACACACATAATTACCCCTATTTACCCACCTAACTAGCCCCTATTTACCCACTTAAGTAGCCCCTATTTACCCACTTAACTAGCCCCTATTTACCCACTTAACTAGCCCCTATTTACCCACTTAACTACCCTTATTTACCCACATAATTACCCCTTTATTACCACTTATCTAGCCCCTTATTTCTCTCTGCAGGACTACCAAGTGGACCTCTACCTTCGTCAGGAGTGGGAGGACGAGAGGCTAAGGCACCCAGACATCACCAAGCCCTTAGACCTGAACGACCCTAACTTAGTGAAGGCCATTTGGAAGCCTGAGGTGTACTTCCCAAACGCCAAGCTTGCCGAGTTCCAATTCGTCACTGTACCCAATGTGCTCGTCAGGATCAACCCCAATGGAGAGATTCTGTACATGCTGAGGTGAGGGTGTGGTGAGGGTGTGGTGTGGTTCAGATTGTTAGTAGTAGTAGTAGCAGTAGTAGTGGTATTATTATTATTATTATTATTATCATTATTATTATTATTATTGTTATTATTATTATTATTATTATTATTATTATTATTATTATTATTGTTATTATTATTATTATTATTATTATTATTATTATTATTATTTCGGAAGGAGAAGGTTGGGTGATGTGATATGTATTTGTGTGTGATTTTTTTTTTCCGGGGTGATGTGTGATGAAAGTTTTGCTTACGTTGTGTGTGTGTGTGTGTGTGTGTGTGTGTGTGTGTTATGTAATTATATATATTTCACGATGTCCACAGCACCGCATGAACTCTTAAAATTCAACCCCAATGGAGAAATTCTTACGTCTCAGGTAGGTATGTAATTTAGACGTGCTATGGATCATCTTATAATTATTTAAGGAGAAAATTAAATGATCTCTTTTTTTTGCGTATTTTTTTTTATTTTATCATTATTATTATTATTTTTTTTTTTTTGCGGGATGGTATGTTCTGATATATCTTTAAATCCAGGAAGGTATAATTTTTAGGTCCACTTTCTTTATATGGGTATGTGGTATGTTAGTTTTAGGATACGTTGTGTGATTATATTTTCTGAACATTATATACTTTAATTCCATGGTATATTTTTCAGGGTTATATGTTTTGTGGTGTTTATACTTTTTGTGTCGTCTATATTTTGAGCATATTTTGAGTATATTTTTTAGTATGATGTGCAGTATGTGTGTAATCTATAATGTTGATATATGGCGTGTTCTTCTGCATGGTAATATATCGTATGATGGATATATATTCTGACATATACATTTATCTATATCTACCTGTCTATCTATCGATCTATCTTTATTTTATTTACTTAGAGAGAGAGAGAGAGAGAGAGAGAGAGAGAAAGCGAGAATATTCTGTCTAAATACCGAGAGAATATTCTAAATACTTTTTCATGTCTGTATATAATATGTTGTTTTACAGGATTTTAATTTGCATTTTCATTTATTCTTTTGAAGTATATATATTGCATGTTCTGTTGCCACGATAATTCCTTGTAGTTTATATAGATAGATACACAGATAGATAGATAGAGAGATTGATTGATAGACAGATAAATATAGATAGATAAATAAATAGATAGATTGATTGATAGACAGATTCCGTGACGTCTAATAGGCTTCGTTCTCTAGAAAAGTGAGCTTAATGATGCCGTTTATGTTTTATTTCGGTCTGTTTTTGTTAGTTTCTTTATTTTTTACATCTTTTTATATTTAATTTATTTTTTACATCTGTTTATATTATTTTTTACAGCTGTTTGTTTTTTCTTTATTTTTATAATTGTTTCTGTTATTTTCTTTATTTTTGTCTCTATGTTGTTTTCTTTGTTTTTGTATGTTTATATTTTCTTTATTTTTTTTTACATCTGTTTATATTATCTCAATTTTTTTCTTGTTTATGTTACTTTCTCAGTTTTTTACATGTTTCCATTGTTCTCTTTTTTTCTTCATTTGTTAATATTATTTTTCTTATTTTTGTACATCTTTGTATTTTTTCTTTATTGTTTAGATCTGTTTATATTTTCTTTATTTCTTTTTTTCCAGGATGTAGGCTCTGTGGTGTTTACTCTGTCTGTTTTTGTGGTGTTTTTTTTTTCACTGTAGTATTTTCTTATATCTGATTATTTCCTGACCTCTATATCTATCTCTCCATCTATCTATCTACCTGTCTATCTATGTGGTATGATTTTTTTATTGCACATTTCTCTTTTCAAGGTATAATGGGTTGTGGTTATATGCTTTGAGACATACTCGTATATATATTTTTTTCCAAAAGAATTTGTGGTATGATGTCAGCAAATTCTGTAATGTTTTCTGTTTTATATTTCTCTTCTTTTTTTTTTTCTTTTATATGCGTTTAGATTCATATATTTAATTTTTCTTTTAATATATGGTACGATCGGTGGTGTCTATCTGTCTGTCTATTGCCAGACGCCTTAATCCCATAAGGGGTGGCCACAAACAAATCGCCTCCATGTCGCACTGTCCCCCGCCATTTCACTGCCCTGTGATGTCTGTAGTTGCTAAATTTATGTGGTTATGAAGTCTTAATGTCATCTTTACATTTCGTGACCTCAGTGTATGGTAAGTGGTATTTTTGTATGGGAAGTGGTATGATTTGTATGGTAAGTGGTATTATCTGTATGGTAAGTGATATTTTTGTATGGCTAATGGTATTTATTTGGTATGGTAAATGGTATTTCTTATGGTAAGTGGTATTAATTTGTATGGCAAGTGGTATTTTTGAATAAGTGGTATTTCTTGTATGGAAAGTGGTATTTCTTGTATGGTAAGCGGTATTAATTTGTGTGGCAAGTGGTATTTGCTCTGTGTTGTATGGTATGTGGTATATGTGTGTGTGTGTGTGTGTGTGTGTGTGTGTGTGTGGGGGGGGGGGTGTCACCTAATGTGTATATATATGCCATGGTTATTATTTTACTTACATGTATGTGATGTTATATAGAGTGAGAGGTACAGGGAGACGGTGAAGAGGTATATGAATGAGGTTCTGTGAGTTG
>NC_137027.1:10750149-10757649 GCF_032717465.1 Coenobita brevimanus
GATGATGATGGTGGGCGGACTAAGGCAAAGAGGAAGGAATTTGAGGAAGCGAAGAAGGAGGAAGAAGACTCAAAGGAAGACAAGGAAGGAGGAGGATGGTGATAGGTGTACAGAAGGAAGGATTAAGGTATGGGAGGAGGAAATGGGAGAAGGAAGGGGAAGGATGAATTCGATGAAGAGAAGGAAGGAGGAGGAGGAGGAGGACGACGACGACGACGACGACGACGAGAAGGAGGGGGAGGATAGTGATTGGTGTATAAAAGGAAGGATTAAGACGAAGGTAGAGAAAAAGGAGGAGGAGAAGGAGGAAAAGGAGGAGGAAGAAGAGTGAATGAAGAATTAGAAAACCATGAACTCCAAAGGAAGACGAAATAAACGCACCTCATAGCTTTCTCGAGGCAATTCTTTATAGAGTGCGTTGTAACTCTCATCCATTTGTGAGTAAAAGATTGAAATGCAAGATAAAACAGAGCTGAAAGAGAGAGAGAGAGAGAGAGAGGCCAGGGGGTGGGACTAAAGCTAATCTATTTACGGACAAACACTACCTCCACCGCGACCACGATCATCATCACCGTCACCAACACACACACACACACACACACACACACAGAAGAAAGCGAACCACATAGAAAACAGGGAGAGAAACTGGTGAGGGGATACTATAACATATGCATTTATACACAAGCAGTACCACCATCGCCAATGCATCACGAGAGAGAGAGAGAGAGAGAGAGAGATTCACCCAAGGGAAGTAGAAGAGAAAGACCAAGTAAAGCAGAAAACAAACATGATAGAAAACGGAGAATGGGAGAGAGAGGGGAGGGGGGACCATAGCCCATTATTTAACGCGCAAACAGTACCATCAGCCCCACCACCACCGCCACAGTGAGGGAGAGGCAGGGAGAGAGAGAGAGAGAGAGAGAGAGACACTGAAGCCAAGATAAATGGGTTGTTTGTCCCCCTCGCCGCTAACCTCCCTTGTATTTTAATCACCCAGTCAGGATTTCCACGACGCTTCATCAATCCCGGGGTAAAAATGGCCCTGATGGTGTTAATTTGCCCGGTCCAGTTGAGAGAGAGAGAAAAAGAGAGAGAGAGAGAGAGAGAATCATAACACCTGCAATTAATTAGCAGGTGATATGGACACTGTTAATTACCTCCCTATATACTTAACGACCTCGGTGGGTAATATAAAAGGCTAATTACGTGGGTTATTGACTTTATCCTGCTCTTAAGTTTATTCCACTAATTTCTCTCATCTTCATCCCCCCATCTCCCCTCATCTCCTCCCTCCCCTCATTCCCCTTTCTCCCCTCTTCCCCCTCTCCTTCTCCCCTCTATCCGCCTCTTCTCCCTCCTCCAATGGTCCCCCTCCCCCTCCCCCTTTTTGTCTTCCTCTCCCTCCTGATGCCCTCTCCTCCTTCCATCCCCCATCCCCTTCCCCTCCAACACCCCCTTTCCCCCCTCCATCATCCCTTTACCCTCCTCCTCCCCTGCCCATCCCCTCCTCCATCACCTCTTTTCCCCTCCCCTTCCATCACCCCTTCCTCCTTCATCACTCCCTTCCCCCTACATCACCCCTTCCCCCCCTCCATCACCCCCTCCCTCTCCCTTCCCCCCTCTATCACCCCCTCCCCTTACATCACCCCTTTCCTCTCCCCTCCTCTCCCCTGACGTGTTTGGAACGTGTGGCCAGTGAGTGTCAACATGGATTTAATTTCTCATCGATTACCTACGCAGATCGGAACAGAAGAGATGGCTAATTGATCACCCTGAAAGTAATTTAAGTATAAGTAATTGAAGGATAAGTAATTTAAGTATAAGTAATTTAAGTATAAGTAATTGAAGTATAAGTAATTTAAGTATAAGTAATTGACGTATAAGTAATTGAAGTATAAGTAATTGAAGTATAAGTAATTGAAGTATATGTGGTAAATTTCATGGTATCCCTCTTTTTTTTTTTTTTATTGGTTAATTAGTTGATCAGAGAATAATTTTAGTGTACAATCGCCATAAAAAAATTCTAGCACACACCTCCTCGGCTTTTCTCCCATGGACTTAAAAATCTAGCAGTTATTTTTTTGGTAATTTAAGTATATGTGGTAAATTTCGTAGTACCTTTTTTCTTAATCGGTTAATTAGTTAAGAGAATTGTTTTAATGTACAGTCGCAACCAAAACTTCTGTCACTTTTTCGGCTTTCCTCTCCATGGACTTTGAAATCTAAGTGGAGGGATGGAGTGGAGAGGTATATGAGAGAGGGGGGTGTGAATTGGAAGCAGGGCAGTGAAATGGCGGGGGACAGGGTGACGTGGAGGCAATTTGTTTGTGGCTACCCCGTATAAAGGATTAAGGCGTCTGGCAATAGATAGATAGATAGATCTTTTTATATAGGTTTGCCTTTGGTGGCTTTGTTAATTTTTCGAAACCAAGGGGATGTAATCATTTGAAAAGGCTAGAAACAGAAAGAGTACAAGGGCAAGCGTTTGCTCCTAAACGATTTATTTTGTTAGATACGCGTTAATTATACCTTGCATGTTACCTATACCTTTCATTGATAAAGTTGGCATCACTAACACAGTCCTGGAGATCAAGTTGTAACAGAATGAGTCGCTAAGTGAAAGGTGTAATGAAAGATTAAGTAGTAATACACAGGTGATTATCAAGGTGTAACAGGCGAAATAAATCACTCAAGGAGAAATGTTAGGACAGTTTGCACCAGTCACACATAGTTGGATATTAATGTAGAATAGGTGGCTTAAACAGCATAAACAGATAGACAGATAGAGGTAGAATAAATAGCTAAAGGACAAGCATTACGACACCAACCAAGGCAACGAGAACATGACCAAAGTCCTTCCTATTTTTCTTTTTTTCTTTTTTTCTTTTTTTTTGTCATATTTTTTACTGAAGGCCGCGCGATCCGAGTGTGTGACGTTGCTAAGTTACAGGCGACCGAGTTTGTGTGTGTGTGTGTGTGTGTGTGTGTGTGTGTGTGTGTGTGTCTAGCTGTCTTCATGTATGTCTTTTTATATGTCTGTTTGATCGTCTGTCTGTCTGTTTGTCTATCTATCTGTCTCTCTCCCCGTCTGTCTGTTCGTCTATCTATCTGTCTCTCTCCCCGTCTGTCTGTACCTCTGTTTTTCTGAGTGTCTGTCTGTCTGTTGGCCTGTCTGTTTAAATGTACGTCTTTTCATGTCTGTATCTACACACCTTTGTCTGTCTGCCTGTCTGTCTGTCTCTTCGTTTGTCTATCTCTCTGTCTATCTGGCCAATAACAGATCTATGCATGCCTTTGTCTGTGTGTCCGTGTGTCTGTGATGTGGGTAGTCATGATAGTGATAAATGAGAGAGAGAGAGAGAGAGAGAGAGAGAGAGAGAGAGAGAGAGAGAGAGAGAGAGGGAGAGAGATATAATAGTCTCAAAACTTGCTTAAATCACCTGTTTGTCGAGAGAGAGAGAGAGAGAGAGAGAGAGAGAGAGAGAGAGAGAGAGAGAGAGATTTAAGATAGCCATTGAACTGAAAGGGGTCAACAAATTCCCCATCTCGGCCTTGAGAGAAAACGCGGACAACATCGTTTAAGGGAAGACTCGCTTATATTATGCGCGATTAAGCTCCTTTTATGATGAAAATTGATGGGAAAATGGACTTATCGCCCTCTCTCTCTCTCTCTCTCTCTCTCTCTCTCTCTCTCTCTCTCTCTCTCTCTCTCTCTCTCTCTCTCTCAGGGAAATGAAGGAAATGAATAGTGAGATGAAGGAAGCGAGTGAGGGTAATTAAGGAAATGAACGTTATCTAAATACTGATCGGAAAGTAATGCATTGTCTCTCACGATTTCACTATTTTTATCCTCAACCCAGCAGAGTCAGAGAAGGGTGTTGTTATCACTGGGGTCAATAGGTGTCCGTCCGTTGAGCTGGGCGGCAAGGCTGCTGGTCGGGAGTAGAGATTTCGTTTCCGGGCCAGAAGTCAAAAAGCATTGACTATAGAGCCATGAAATTTAGCACAGTTATGTGTCTTTTAGTAAACTGGTGCATTTTGATAGGTAGAATGCTGTTTCTCAAGTAGTTTTTTTTTTTTTATGAAAACGTAAAAAAAAAATAGGGATTTCAATGTGACCTGCACAAAGAATCTGAAGGGCCCAGGTTACGTTTTCTTAAGGCATTCTCCTTACGCCCACCTTTAAAGAAAGGATTGTAGGAGGGGGATGAGGGCCTTTATGCGCTTGGTTATGTGTGCAGGGAGGTGGGGGGTTTATGTGCTTGGTCAGGTGGAGGGTTGTAACAGCGTAGTGTTGCCTGTGTTTCATTCTTGCTACCTCCAGAAATTTTTTTTCGGCAAAGGAGGGGGGTACGGTGAGATGAGGAGAGTGAATGAGGAGGGAGATGAAGGGAGTGGGCGAGGAGGGAGCTGAGGAGAGTGAGTGAGGAGGGAGCTGAGGGGAGTGAGTGAGGGGGGAGCTGAGGGGAGTGGGCGAGGAGGGAGCTGAGGAGAGTGAGTGAGGAGGGAGGTGAGGGGAGTGAGTGAGGGGGGGGAGCTGAGGGGAGTGGGTGAGGAGGGAGATGAGAGGGATGGGTGAGGAGGGAGATGAAGGGGATGGGTGAGGAGGGTGGTGAGGGGAGTGGGCGAGGAGGGAAATGAAGGTAATGAATAGTGAATGTGGATGGAAAAAATGATAAATTAGGCGAAAGGGTGTGAACGATGAGAAGGGGGGCCACTTTGCACGTTGATTGACTCGTTACTGGACACGACAAGGAGGGGGAGAGGGGGAGGATATATTGGGGGTGAGAGTGGGGGTGGGGCGAGGTGGAGAGGGGGGGAAGGAATGGGGAGGAGGTGGGGATTGGGGAGGGAGAGGAGGGGGAGTAATCAGGGTGTGTATGTGTGGATGGAGTGAGAAGGAGTGTTAGGAGAATGGATGAGTGTGGGAGTGGGGTGATACTTAAGGGAAGATGGGGGTAGGGGAAGGGGGAGGTTAGTGGGGAGGGGGGTAATCTGAGAGGGGGGTAGAGTAAGGATGAGGGGTCTTTGGTAGGGGGGTTGGATGAGGGACAGGGATGAGGAAGGAAGGGGGAAGGGGAGGGGGGTGTGATGTAGGTGGGTAGGGGAGGTAGAGGAGAAGGATGGGGGGAAGGGAGGGGATGTATGGTGATTGTATGAGGAAGGGAAGGGTAGGGGGAAGGGATGGGGAGATGGAGGGGCATAGGGTGATAGGGGAAGAGGGAATATAAGTGTCTGAAGTCAGCCAGAATTGAGCACTAGAGTTGTCCCGAGTGAGAGAGAGTCATTAGGCATGCAACTGTTGGATATACTGTCGACATCGAAGTATCTCTCTGTCTGTCTATCTGTATCTATCTATCTATCTATCTATCTATCTATCTCTGTCTATCTATTTATCTATCTATCTGCAGTGAATGGCCAATCGCACTGAATCCTTTAAAGAAACATCGTTAAATTCGGATTCCACTGAACGAACGGGTGACGCTGACTGATGTGTGTGTGTGTGTGTGTGTGTGTGTGTGTGTGTGTGTGTGTGTGTGTGTGTGTGCGCGCGCGCACAAATGAAAAAATAGAGGGAGAACCAAAAGGCTGAAAGACTTAAAAAAAAAAAAATAGTCTCTTCAAAGAATTAAAAAAAAAAAAAAAAAAAAGCGAGTCAAAATGGTCATTAGTTTATTTCGAAATGCCTTAACTCTCAGTGGGTTGTAGTCTCGTTAGGTTGGAGCTCTCGTAACGCCTCTTTCTAAGTGATTTATTTTCGCTGTTACTCCCTTGATAGTCCCACACATGTCACTGTTGGAAATTGGGTCGGTGATAAGATTTAAGTGACATACAAGAACAGGTCAAGATAAGGAAGCTCCTAATCACCTTTTTCTGAGCGATTTAGTTTGCTTATTACACCTTACTGTCATTTTTTGTTATATAAATCCTTCAGACATCGCCATACCCTGCATAAATAACGTACAAAAGGATATTAACCAGCCATACTCAAAAATAAATCGCTAAAGAAGACGTGTTAGGGAGCCTCCTTACCCTACGAAAATAAGGACCACGTTGGCATATACAAGACGCTCCTCTTGTTTGTCGTGTGTTGCTGACACGGCTCAGGCATCGTTATCAGGTCTGTCTATCATTTATTCATTTCCTGCTCCCACTGCCACACCCACGCCCACACCAGCAGATTGAGCCGTTCCTGCAACACACAAGATACAGCCAGATGACTTTCCAGTTGAGCACTGTTAACGTGTCCCCCTCTCTCTCTCTCTCTCTCTCTCTCTCTCTCTCTCTCTCTCTCTCTCTCTCTCTCTCTCTCTCTCTCTATATATATATATATATATATATATATATATATATATATATATATATATATGTATACAATATATATATATATATATATATATATATATATATATATATATATATATATATATATATATATATATATCCATCTGTCTTTGTCTACTGTATATATGGTTATTTATCTATGTCTATATATCTATCCATCCATATATCTATACATGTTTATTCGTCTGTCTGTCTATCATACTCTCTCTCATCCTCTTAAGAACTCCTCCACAAAGCCACATCTTCTAGGCCTGCGTCAATTTCGCGTCTCAAGATGGGTAATTTCCACGTACATCTTCAAAGATCGTAGTAAGACGCAGTAAGACGCACTCTGAGTAGATTTGTCCTTCTCTTTTGACGGCCGCGTGATTGAATTGACGTGTGGAGACAGAGAGAGAGAGAGAGAAATGAGAAAATAAGTATGATTATAGTGGAAAGAGAGAGGAGAGAAGGAAGAGGAAAGAGGAAGAGAGGGTTAGGTAGAAAGAGGAAAAGAAATGAAAGAAATGAAGGGAGGAGTGAGAAGAGGTGAGTGAGAGGTGATGAGAGCAGAGATGGAGAAAGGGGGAAAGAAGAGGGGAGGTGGAGAGATGAGAAAACAGAAAGGAGGGAAGAAAGAGAGAAGATGGAGGGGAGAAAAAGAGAGAGGAGGAAATGAAGAGAAGAGATGGAGAGGAGGGAAGAGAGGAGAGATGGAGGGAGAAGAGTGGAGAGAAAGGAAAGGGCGAGGTGGAGAGAAGAGAAAACAGAGTGGAGGGATGGGAGAAGAGAGGGGGGAGAGAAGAGAAAATAGAGAGAAGAAAAGGGAGAGTTGAGAAGAGTGAAGACAGATGGTGAGGAGAAAACGGAGGAGAGAAGAGAGGGAGAAGACATGGAGAGAGGAGACAGAGAGAGAAGGGGAGAGGGAAAGAAGAGGGAAGAGGGAGGAAAGTGGGAGAGAAGAGAAAACAGAGTGGGACCTGGGGAGGAAAATAATGGATTGAATTGTTGATCTGAGTTGGTTTATTAATTTGAAGGGGGAGGAGAGGTGAGAGAGAGAGAGAGAGAGAGAGAGAGGAGGGGGGAGGAAGGTGAATATGAAATGAGAGGGGTAAAAGGAGATGAAACCATGATAATGAAGGAAGTGAGCTGAGCGAGGTTTTATGAGACCAGAGC
>NC_137027.1:10762649-10785149 GCF_032717465.1 Coenobita brevimanus
TAAGGTAGGGTAGGTCAGGGCAGGATAGGGTAGGGTAGGGAAGAGTTAGGGTAGGGTAGGATATGATAGTGTATGGGAGGGTAGGGTGTTGTGGGCAGGTAGGGTAAGGTAGCGTTGAGTTTGGTAGGATAACATACAAATAGGATAGCGTAGGGTGTGGTAAGGCAGGATGGGTTAGGATAGGGTAGGGTAGGGTAGGGTAGGGAATAGTATGATAGGGAGAGATAGGGGATGGCAGGGTAGTGTAATGGCAGGGAAGAACATAAAAGAAAATACACACTAATATACGAAAGAGCCTTGAGATATTTCGTGTTTCCCATTTTTTCCTTGTGAATATTAGCATCTTCACGAATCATGTGGGGAGGGAGAGAGAGAGAGAGAGAGAGAGAGAGAGAGAGAGAGAATTATTTCAGCAACCTCGACTCTCAATCACCCCCAACGGTATCAAATTAGCCAAATGGCGGTAGACCACGGTAGGCGGAAGAGTGATTAGTCCCGAGAGAGAGAGAGAGAGAGAGAGAGAGAGAGAGATACTTGTGGGGGCGACTGGGAGGCTGATAGGCGTGGCCCTTTTAGAACGGAAGGGGCCGGTCTAAAATACGTATGAGAATTTATTTTGTAAGTTGTGGTCGTGATGGTGGTAGTAGTGGTAGTTGTGGTAGTTCTCATCACCGTAATTGCTGTTTTGGTGGTAGGGGTGGTGGTAACGACGGCAGTCCTGGTAGTATCATCGAAGTTACTGTTTTTCTGGTAGTAATGGTGGTAGTAATGGTGGTAGTAATGGTGGTAGTAATGGTCGTTGTGGTACTTCTCATCACCTTACTGTTTTTCTCTAACTTCTCTCTCTCTCTCTCTCTCTCTCTCTCTCTCTCTCTCTCTCTCTCTCTCTCTCTCTCTCTCTCTCTCTCTGTGTGTGCTTCCTCTTCGACAATTGCGAGGTAAATCTTTGTCAGTGTCAGTGTGTGTTTGGTTCTGTGTGTGTGTGTGTGTGTGTGTGTGTGTGTGTGTGTGTGTGTGTGTGTGTGTGTGTGTGTGTGTGTGTGTGTGTGTGTACGAATAAGCTTTGCTACTGCTCTTTACCGTATGTATGTACCAGGTATGTATGTATATATTTAATTGTAAAACTGTGTACTTTTGTTTATGTCTGTCTGTGTTCGTGATATATCGTACAAGAACTTTAATTACACAGACTGGCCGTCCACACACGTACACACACACACACACACACACACACACACACACACACTGATTAAATTCCGGCTTATCATTTGCTTCCTGGTTATTCCTCGCTCACACTGCCTTGCACTGGGAGAGAGAGAGAGAGAGAGAGTGTGTGTGTGTGTGTGTGTGTGTAGAAGAGAAAAAGTCCTTATCAATATCGCCCTTATTTCTCCTGTGGATAATGCTCAATTTTGCCTGTATGATATAAATAGCACTACTCTCTTATTTCCCCCAGCCTAAGTTCATATTTGCCTAACATAAATGATGAAAGCTCTAAAATTGCCCTTATTCTCCCTTAATTTAAAGCTCATTTTCACCTACATAATAAAATACAATTCATCTCTACTTCCTCACCTGCTCTTTAAAATACCTATAATCTCGCCCTTATTGTTCCCTAACATGAAGTTCAATTTGGTCTGCACTTTAAGAACTTGACTAATCTCGCCCCTATGTCCCCGAGGATAAGGCTTAATTTGGCGTACACTTTAAGATCTTCATTAATATCGCCCTTATGCCCCTCCATGATAAAGCTCAGTTTGGCATATATTTTTAGAGCTTGACTAATCTCGCCCTTATCTCCCTCCAGGTTAAAGCTCACCTTCGCCTGCATGATGGAGCTCTCCCGCTTCCCCCTCGACGTCCAGGTGTGCACCATGGAGATTGGCTCCTGTAAGTACATCCGGAAAATAGGTGTACATCTCGAGTGTACAACAGGAAGTTACGTGTACATCTCCAGTTTACACCCGGAAATTAGGTGTACATCTCCAGCGTACACCCGGAAGTTAGATGTACATCTCCAGTGTACACCCGGAAGTTAGGTGTACATCTCCAGTGTACACCCGGAAGTTAGGTTTACATCTCCAATGTACACCCGGAAGCTAGCTGTACTTCTCCAGTTTACACCCGGAAGTTAGAGTGTACACCCGGAAGTTAGGTTTACATCTCCAGTGTACACCCGGAAGTTAGGTGGTCATCTCCAGTGTACACCTGTGCTTCATTCCGTCTCTCACTTCCCATGCCTTATCTCTCGTCTCCTGCCTATGAGTTGCCAATTTTTATCTCTTACGTCCCATTCCTTATCTCTTATCTGTCACCTTCAGTATCTTACTATATTTTTCCTGTCTCATTCCATCTCTCATTCCTCATCCCTTTATATCTCACGTGTTATCTCCAATTTCTTGCCATATATATCTTGCCTCATTCCGTCTCTCACTCCTCACGCCTTATCTCTTGTCTCTTCCAGTTTCCAAGACAACCCAGGAGCTGAATCTCTCCTGGAAACACGGTGACCCCATCAAGATTTATCGAGGACTCAAGATGCCTCAGTTCAACATCATAGACAACGAGACAGACAGATGCCACGAAGACTTCCAGATCGGTGGGTAGTGTTGGCAGGGGTGGTGGCAGAGTGTTGGTAGGGTAGTTGGCAGGTGTTGGTGGTAGAATGTGGGCAGGGGTTGGTGGCTAATGGTGTTGAAAGGGGTGATGGTTGAGTGTTGGCAGGGGTTGGTGGTAGGGTGTTGGTGGTGGAGTGTGGGCACAGGTGGTGGTAGGGTGGTTGTAGGGATGGTGACACTGTTGGCAGAGGTGGCGGTAGGTTGTTGGTAGGGATGGTGGTAGAATATTGGCAGGGGTGGTGGCAGGTTGTTGGCAGGGGTGATGGCAGGATGTTGGCAAGGGTTTGTGATAGTATTGGCAGGGGTAGTGGCAGAGTGTTGGCAGGGATTAGTGGCAGAGTGTTGGTATGGGTGGTGGTAGGGTATTTTCAGGGGTGGTGGTAGGGTGTTGGCAGGTGTTGGTGGTGGAATGTGGGCAGAGTTGGTGGCAGAGCGATGGCAGGGGCTAGTGGTGGTGGTATGAATGAGCAGTGACAGGGATAGTGGTGGTGGCAGAGATGATATCTGACATGAACTACAAAGGCTTCCAGATTATTAGGTAAAGGTGGTGGCAGGGGTTGGATAGTGGTGGCAGAGTGGTGTCAGGATGGTGGTAGGAGTGGTAGGAAAGGGTAGTGTTAATGGCAGGGGTGGGTAGTGATGATAGGGTCGGTTAGGTAGTGGTGGCACTGTTGGGTAGTGGTGGAAGAGGCAGGCACTGGTGGAATATTAGTAGTGGGGGTGGCAGGGGTGTGTAGTGTAGTTGTGGTGGCAGGGGTACTGACACGGCAGGGAGGAGAGGTTATTGTGGTCAGGTAGCCACACACATGCACCGCCTCAGGTACGCTAATTGAACCACGAGTCCAATTTGCAGGTAAACCAGTCCTTACCTTCACCTTTAATCGGTCAACTATTTTGCATTAAGCGAGCCAGGAAAACGATTTACAAAAGGTTTAGAGGCAAAAAAATAAAAAGAAAGAAAAATAATAATGTCAAGATGCCTATTATTCTCAATTACTTTACATGAAACGAACTAGAACTATTTACGAAATGCTTAGAAGTCAAAATAATACCAGAATTATGAGAGAAAATCGACTAATATTCTGCCCAACAGAAAAGGGCGGCATTAAAAGTCTGAAACATTGTCGTTCATTAAGACTTATCCCTGTTATGTTTAGACTTTGTAGAGAAACAAAAAGAGATAAAATGGTCCTACTATTGATACATAAAAGCCAAAAGAACAAGTTGAAGTTAGTTGATTATGTGTATGAGAGAGAGAGAGAGAGAGAGAGAGAGAGAGAGAGAGAGAGAGAATGTTGGTTGTATGTCAAATGTATGAGACGACAGGAAGTTTCGAAAATATAGAGCCACATGCAAGGACATACTACCGGCACCCATTTTAAGCCCTTCAATCCAATGACGTATTTTTCATTTAGGGAACTAGTAGAGGGACCTTAGTATAACCAGGCACTTGAGTCGCACCGTCATAGCAATGCCACCACACGAAGGCGTCCCTCTCCAGCACCAGGCAGATAGGGAGACGCGTGTACTGTGTCTCCCTCGCTAAACTAATCAACGCTAATTAAATGGGTTGGATTCTGGGTTCATCAGTTCGTTTACACCGCCTCGACATCTCGCTAAGTTAATCAGCATCATTCACATAACCCGTATTTCCCCCCCCCCCATGTGTCTAGGGCGGAGTAGGGCGCCTTCACGTGATTGCACCTTTATAACCAGGCGGCTCCACTGCCCAGGTATACAGACGTCCCTCTGGTCTGTCCCTAATCCCAAAAGAAGGAGGGTGAACTACAGAAGGGTAGGTTCAGTTTGTAGTTCACCGGGGTCACGTTTTAGATGAGCCAGGTTCCTCACTAACAACAGCCACAGCCCAGGGACGTGGGGGAACAGGGGGGAAAAGGACGGGATGGATGCGATGGGGAAGAGAGGGAGGGAAGAGGGAAGGGGAAGGGGAAGACAGAGGAGGTAGAATGGGGAAGAGGGAGAGGGGATGTAAAGAGGGAAAGAGTGAAATGAAGGGGGGAGGGGAGGGGAAAGAGGAGGAAGGACGGGAGAGGTACGATGGGGAAGAGAAGGAGGGAAAAGGGGAGCGGAATGGTAAATACACAAAAAGTAGAATGAGAAACAGGGAGGAGGGGTTGTGAGAAGGGAAAGAGTGGGGGGAAGGACGGTAGGGGAGAGGGAAGGTAAATACACAAAAGGTAGAATGGGAAAGAGGGAGGAGGGGATGTGAGGAGGGAAAGAGTGGGAAAAAGGAGGGTAGGGGAGGGAATATGGAAGGGGAATGTGAGGACGTAATAGGTGGGATGGTCTCTTTTATCTGCTCCACTACAGCATTAATAAACCAGAGGGAAACGGGGGGGGGGGGGAGTGGAATGCCGTAGCAGAGAGAGAGAGAGAGAGAGGTTGGAGGGACAAGGTGCAAAATTATTCAAGGAGGGTGGAGTAGAAAGGAAAGGAAACAGCAACAGACCTAGCGACCCATTCTATATTATGTGTTACAGAGAAGACTATGACTGTATAATTCTTAATTCTATAGACTCAAGAAAGACACAGAATATAGAACACTTTCCTCCGTATGATGTTTAATTCTTTGAGTTGAAAATAAGGGAAGCGGAGTTAAAAGGGCACCTCTCCATCTCCATCAAATCTTCCACTCAAATTCGGCAGGAAAATGTGAGAAGGATCATCATGCAAAACAGGGAAAAATTGTAGTGGAAAATTAATAGGAAGGGTTATAAGGAAAAAAATATATATTCTACTCTGTAATAATCCTTTAGAGGTCTTGGATATCATGGAATAGAGGTTGTTAATGAGTAGGAACAGATACTTTATGGTCAAGGCCACAGCGTCATGCAATAGATATAAATGTGAATTGATAGATAAGCATTGTCTAATTCAGATACAAACCTTTCAGTAACAAAAAACACTGGAATTTTTCTGTATAATCAAATGTTCTTTTTTTTTTTTTTGCTAATTCAGTACGACAGATTATGGTTTTTCGGGATTAGGTATGCTTGCTGTGTGTGTGTGTGTGTGTGTGTGTGTGTGTGTTTATAAAGGTGTGTGTGTACCGATAATGAAAACGATAAAGGTAGAAATTGGTTCGATGAAAAAAGGATCGGGTGTTATGGACGTGATTTGTTTTACCTGTTGCTTCCCTCGGGGCCCAGTGGAGAGAGAGAGAGAGAGAGAGAGAGAGAGAGAGAGAGAGAGAGAGAGAGAGAGGAAGGTCACAGTTGAAGATTGCAAAGTAACGTTAAGGTGTTAGCTTTAGTGAATGACATGCGCTGAGGTGATGGAGGTGTGAATTTGACATGCAGAGTGGAATGAGGGGATGGTGAGTCATGGAGGGGTGGGGGTGATGATGGGGGGGGGTAATGGTAAGGGTGATGATGGTGGTAATAGTGGTGAGGTGGGGGACAGTAGGGGTGGTGGTGGTGGATGTGGTGGTAGTGTATAAATTGGTGGAGGTGATAAGTATTATGTTACCTATGACAGTGGTAAAAGTAGTAGTGGTGGTGGTGGTGGTGGTGGTAGTTGTGGTGGTAGCAGAGGTGGTAGTAGTTCTTGTAATGATGATAGTGGATGTAGTGATTGGTAGTAGTGATGGAGGGCAGACCGCTGGTAATAAAGAAGATAAACACAATCTGCAAAGACATGTAAGATCCGCATCGTAGTCAACAAATTAATGTTTTTTTTCTGACCCTGGGAGATACACAAGATAAAAATAAATGTACAGACAGATGGTATTAGTGCTGAATGGGTGACGTGTGAGGGTGTGGCGCCATCTGCTGTGCGTGGGAGCGGAGTACTGATCCGAGGAGACAGTAACAGTTCAGGTTCACAGTCAGAGGCGTTAAAAGTAAAAAAGAAATATTATAGTCTGTCTTATTACGGTCGTGATCTTTGTAGCTGTAATTCGTGTCACCGTCATCACACGCTCTCTCTCTCTCTCTCTCTCTCTCTCTCTCTCTCTCTCTCTCTCTCTCTCTCTCTCTCTCTCTCTCTCTCGATAGAAAAATAGCGAGAGAGATAGAAACTACCTATAAAAAAAGGGCACTTTCTATTTTTTCTTTGATCATTAAAAACTACCTTCAACATCCTGTACTACCCCATCCTCATCTTTCAATACTCCTTTTACCTTAACCTGGGCCAAATTTTTGTCCTATTGCAGCCTATTTTACGTAGCTCAGTGGCAGAGTAAGACAATAGAGTACTGTGGCTCTATAGCTTTTCCTCAGCACTTCTTCGTGACTTGCATCATAGTCTAGTGTTCACCTCTTGCTGCATCTCAGTATTCAAGATGGAGAGATGGCAATTTTAGGCCAAACTAGGGTAAAACAGGTGTACATATTACCTTCCTACACACTTCTTTCTTCTCTCTCTCTCTCTCTCTCTCTCTCTCTCTCTCTCTCTCTCTCTCTCTCTCTCTCTCTCTCTCTCTCTCTCTCTCTCTCTCTCTCTCTTGTTTTATCCACCCCCACCTTCCTCTTTGAAAGTTAATAAAAATCCTCTTCCAATAACAGGTGTATATATCATCTTCCCACCTCTGTTATTCTTACTCCATTTTTTTTTTCCTCTCGTTTTATCCACCCCCGCCTTCCTCCTTTAAAGTTTATAAAAAGATTCTTCCAATCACCGTTCGTACAGGTAACTACAGCTACCTATGCACCTTGATCACCTTGGAATGCAAAATCAGTCCCTTCCAAGATTCTTCACTATATAACATTTTAACTCACGATCCTATTTTTTATCGGCAGCACCCCAGCTTAATAGATTTTCCTTTCATATTAACCAACTTCACGCCCTGCAGACAGACAGACAGACAGACATACATACAAAGACAGAGACAAACACAGAATGGCAGACAGAACCCATTCCAAGGCTCCTCACATCAACATGGCATTTCTCTATCCTTCTAGCAGTTCTACCCCCTTCCTACCAACCACCCTATCCTCCTACCTACCCTACCCAATTAACTACCTTCACCGTCCACAGGTAACTACAGCTGTCTACGTGCCCTAATCACCCTGGAGCGTAATATCGGCTTTCACCTGGTCCAGAGTTACCTGCCCAGTATCCTGATCGTGGTGATATCGTGGATGGGTTTCTGGATGGACACCGACTCAGTCCCGGCGCGTACCTGTCTGGGGGTCACCACGCTCTTGACCGTATCTAATCAGGCTTCAGGTGAGTACAGGTAAAGGTAGAAGGAAGTAGATAGATAGATAAACAGATATATAGATAGACTGGTTGATTGATGTGTGGTTTTGATAGATGGAATGGATGGATGGATGGGTAGACAGATGTAAGGTGTTGTTCCGTTTATTTTGCAAAGTGGGTTAGTGGGTATTAGACAGGAATCCGTGCAGGGGAGGGATATGACATGGCTGATCTGATGAGCTGTTTGTAGAGTAAGGAGTGTGTGTGTGTGTGTGTGTGTGTGTGTGTGTGTGTGTGTGTGTGTGTGTGTGTGTGTGTGTGTGTGTGTGTGTGTGTGTGTGTGTGTGTGTGTGTGTGTGTGTGTTTATGTAAGGCATCATGGTACTAAAGAGATTAATTTGAGATAAGTACTTAGCGTCCCCTGCGACCTAAGAGTGAGAAAATGGCCTGATGGCATTAAAGAAAAGAGGCCTTAACACAAAAAGCCAAAGCTCTACCCTCTCTCTTAACACTAGAAAAATGGGATAGGTCTTAAAGCTCTTAATATCAAAGCCTTCACGGGTCGGAGAGAGAGAGAGAGAGAGAGAGAGAGAGAGAGGGAGAGAGAAGGGGGGAACCCTAGATGGTGTTCGGGATGGACACTAATCATATAAATGGTTGATAAATTGATGAGTGGAATCATGGATGGATAATGTGAGAGTTACACAGACAGACACAGGTAAACACAGACAGAGGGAGACAGAGAAACAGAGACAGAAAGAGACCCACATATAACAACTAGGGAAAAAGAGACAGACAAAGAGCGACAGAGGAAGACACAGAATCGGAGACACAGACAGAAACAACAGACAGACCAAAAACTTGAAAAACCCTTCTCTTCAAACCCCCAGCAGCTCCAGGTCCCATCACCAGGTAACCTGTTTTCATCCCCTACTAACTACGAAACTGTAATGTTGTTTTGGCCTGTTACATCTCCAAGGCAACGCATGCACCGAGAGTAAGTGTGTTAGGGGTGGACGAAAGTGGTTTGCGTACGGTAGCTGCGAGAGAGAGAGAGAGAGAGAGAGAGAGAGAGTTATCTTTATCAGTATCACCTGCACTACGAGAGGCCTTTCTTGGGTGATGCAGGTATGAAGAGGGGAAGAAATATTTATCTTGGTATAGAAGTTAATGAGGTGTATTTTCATCTCTCTCTCTCTCTCTCTCTCTCTCTCTCTCTCTCTCTCTCTCTCACACACACACACACACACACCTCATCTTGCATGGATTCACGCACACACACACACACACACTCATACCCAAGGATACATGGACTCTTGAACATGAACTGGCACACACAAGGAAACACACACACACACACACACACACACACACACACACACACACACACACACACACACACACACACACACACAAACAATCGCTTGCTGTGGTGATTTTAATGTACAAGTGGGGGAAGGTTGTTTGGGTTCAGACCTTTATGACTCACTCTCAGCTGAATAAAATCGTCTGGCGTGAACTGGAATGGAATGCTAGAGTTGTCCCGGCAATAACGGGGTAAGATGAGAATAAATCCAGTCTCGAATAGGGTCCCGAGGCTAGAATTTTGTTACTCGGAATTTCTATTTGTAGGTGACGCGCACTGATGGCTTTTACGTGATTGAAAGCCCATCAGCCTGTCTCTTAGGGATTCATATCGATGCGCTCATGAATCAGGATATTTTTATTATGTATAAATTGATCGACAGACAGACAGATAGGCAGACACACACAGATAGATAGACAGATGGATGGATGGACAATCGATTGAGAGGTAGATAAAGAGATAGATAGATAGCTGGGTAGATAGACAGACAGAGGGATGGATATGATGGAAGGACAGATGACAGGTAGATGGATGAATAGATAGATGGGTAAATAGATAGATGGATGGATAGATAGGTGGGTAAAATAGATGGTGAATGGATAATGGATGGATGGAGAGATAGATAAACAGACAGATAGATAGATAGATATGGGTAAATGGATGGATGGATGATTGGACAGACAGAAAGACATTTGACAGATAGATAAAATAATGGAGGGATAGGCAGATAGATAGACAGACCTAAATCAATAGAATTATACATTTAATTTAGTCATATTTCTTCTTAATATTTTCTCCAATTTTTTTTTTTCAGAAACCCAGTTGAAGATTCCACAAGTATCCTACATAAAGGTTAGTTTAAGAACGTTCATCTCTCTCTCTCTCTCTCTCTCTCTCTCTCTCTCTCTCTCTCTCTCTCTCTCTCTCTCTCTCTCTCTCTCTCTCTCTCTCTCTCTCTCTCTCATTTATATTTTTCATTTATTATATATTCAGCCAAGTCTCTCATCCTCAGAAGTTTTAGAGGTACCAAGAGAGAGAGAGAGAGAGAGAGAGAGAGAGAGTAACGCAATATACTCTTGAAATTAAACAACGTAATAAGCAATATCAAAATTAACATAACACTTAATATAAATATCTCTTTACCTTCTCCGTTATAATTGCGATAAAAAAACAGAACCGTCAGTATAAATGGCCAGAAACTTATGACAAAATTCCTTGATATTTTTCATTTTAATTTTTCTTTCCATGGAGGTACTTCTGAAATTTATAAAGGCATTTTTAGACGACTTTATGTATATGAGAGTAATCGTGAAATCCAGCTCCCCCCTCTCTTCATTTTCTCACCTCTTTGTACCTTTTCACCACCCCTCCACACCCTAGTACACCTTCCAGCCCTAAAATGAATAAATAAATTACTACATGGGTAAATAATATCATTCATTCCTACTCATCTATCACCCTTCCCCAATGCTCAATAGTTTCACCCCTCTGTCAATCTTCCACAACCCAGCATTACCTACCTGTCACCTCCTTACACATCTCCACACCCCTCCACACCTTTCCACACCCTTCCACATTCCTCCACGCCCCTCCACACCCCCTCTTCCTTCCCATACTCTATCTTTTCCAATCCTTCCTTCCTTCCCCCCACTTTTTCCTCCCTATTATTCTCCAGCAGACCTCTAGTCACTGCGCCACGTCTTTCATCACTCCTTTTTCTCTCTTTACTCATTTATCTCGCCTCACTCATTTTTCTCTCACGCTACTCACTCATTTTTCTCTCTTCACTCATTTTTCTCTCCTCATTTTCATTCCTTTTCACCTCCTTCCACACCATCCTCTTCTTCCAGCACCCCTACACACGCTCCCTCACCTCTTATTATGCCTTATTGTATTCCACATCTTTCCACGTCCTTTCCCTATTTCGTGTCACATACTTCCATCAGTCTACATCCCCTTCTCTACACCTCTCTCAGTCACCCCTCTGCACCCCTCCACACTTTTCCCATACCTTCATCCCCTCCATCACCCCTCCGTCACTTCTCTACATTTCCTTCATCACCTCTCATCGCCTCTTATTGTGTATTTTTCACATTTCTCGTCACTCCTCGTCACTCACTATCCCCTTATATACACCCCTTCTTGATACCCCTCCACACCCCTCCGCCACCCCTCTCACCCGCTACCTTCCTCACCCCTCCTTCACCCCCCATCACCCCTCTGACCCTTCACCATCCCTCCACCAGCTTCCACCACCCTTGTCACTCTTCTCACCCTTCCATCACCCGTCTCACCCCTCCACCACCCTCCATCATCCCTTCTCACCCCTCCATCACCCCGACAGGCCCTGGACATATGGATGGGAGTGTGTACGGCCTTCATCTTCGCCGCCCTATTGGAGTTCACGGTCGTTAACTACTACTGGCGAAAGAGGGTCAGCATCCCCACCCACAACCCCTGCAGGACCAAAACCACCTCGGATAGTTGGATGGAGCTTATGCCGGTGAGGAGTAGTAGTTGTAGTAGTAGTAGCAGTAGCAGTAGCAGTAGTAGTAGTAGTAGTAGTAGTAGTAGTGTTCTTATTTTTTTTATTATCGTTAATGTTGTTGCTGCTGTTCTTCCTGTTTGCTGTAGGTGTTGAGGGATATAATTTTGTGTATTTTTTTTTATGTTTGATCACAGGCAATATCTGTGCATTTTCTCTTATCCCTGTTCTTTATTGGCATGTCCTCACGTTCCTCTTTCCATTTACTCTCTCTCCCTCTCTCTTTATTGGCTCACTTTCTTTAATTCCCTTCTCTCCCCTTTATTGGCTGTCTTTCATCTTGTCTTAAGCTCCGTCTCCCCTGTTTGTTGACCATCATCTTGTTTTTACTTCCTCTCTTTTTTTTCTTTCACTTTTTCTTCATTTCATTTCTCTGCTCTCCTCTCCATATACCTTTCTCATACCTTCTTTCCATTCAGTTTCTTCCAGATTTCTTCCCTTCCCTTCTCCCCTCATATCTACCCCTTTCCTTTCCTTGCTCTCCCCTCCCCTTACCTCATTCCCCTTTCCTTCCCTTCCTTTCCCATCCCTTCTCTCCTCATCATCGTCATCATCATCATCATCATCATCATCGTTTCTCTTCCATTCCTTCCCTCTCTTTCTCTTCCTTCCCTTCCCTCTCCTCCTCTCCCCTCCCCTCCTTCCTTTCCATTCCATTCTGTCTTCCTTTTCCAGTCACCCGAACAATAATTTTTCTATTCTTTCACTCTCGTTCCAGTTTATTTTGGCCCATCGATCCTTCCCTTTCTCACTCTCTCACTCTCTCTCATTTTCTTTTTTTCTCTCACGCTTCAGAGACGAGCGAGAGGCGATACAGATTTTTTCCTTTTTCTTTTTCTTTTTTTCTCATCACGCACCTTTAGTTTCTGCTTTCATGGTTGACGAAGCTGAAATGGAGAGAGAGAGAGAGAGAGAGAGAGAGAGAGAGAGAGAGAGAGAGAGATAGTACAGACACTCAGACAAACAGGATGATGCGTAAACAGATGGATAGACAGACACACATGTAGACACAAACAAATAGATAGACAAACAACCAGGTACAGAGGAAGGAAGACAGGAAAAGAAAAATGAATGAACAGAAAGACAGAGAGACAACACTCTCTCTCTCTCTCTCTCTCTCTCTCTCTCTCTCTCACACACACACACACACACACACACACACACACACACACACACACACACACACATACATGAATTTTTATACATACCTACGCAGGACATATGTATTCAGTGTCACGGCGCGTTAATTTACGAACCTAGGTAAGCGTAGGTTGCGTTCCCCTTCACCTCGAGCACCCTACTCTATATTTACTACGCCTCTCTTATGCTTCCTTGAGTTCATTCTTCCTTTCTTCCTTCCTCCACCTCAAGACAGTCCAGAATCTCTCATCTTCACCTCCAAGCGGTCCTTAAACGCTCACTTCTTTCATTAGATTTTCTCCTTCGATCTTCTCTCCTTCGATCATCTCTCCTCTGATCTCTCCTTCGATCTTCTCTCCTTAGATCATCTCTCCCTCGATCATCTCTCCTTTGATCTCTCCTTCGATCATCTCTCCTTTGATCTCTCCTTCGATCTTCTTTCCTTCGATCATCTCTCCTTCGATCATCTCTCCTTCGATCATCTCTCCTTCAGTCTTCTTACCTTCGATCTTCTTTCCTTCGATCATCTCTTGATCTTCTTTCCTTCGATCATCTCTTGATCTTCTTTCCTTCGATCATCTCTCCTTCGATCTTCCCTCATCTGGACGTACCCCATTCATTCTACTTCTCACTTTTTTTACTCTCACTTCTTCCTGTCTTCTGGGCATTGACTAGACAACCAGTTCGCTGAGACCCACTGGTTCTTGGACGTGCCACACTGTTTCATCTGTCACTGTTTCGGCACCAATACCCACCAACCATATGGGTACATGCTAAGGCTGTCTCATTCAGGGTTTGTCTGATGGTACTAGTGTTTTTATTTATTTTTTTTATTTTTTGACATGGTGGGTTTTGAGAAAGATTAGTAAAGAGTTAGGTTAGTAAAGATCGGTACAGACTATTTCAACAAAGGTCATGTGTGTGTGTGTGTGTGTGTGTGTGTGTGTGTGTGTGTGTGTGTAAGCCGGTCACTACAATACTTACATTCACACATACACACTTTTATCCGTTGTCATTTCTCACACTTGTCATTTAGTCACTATTATTATCATCCACACTTCGCATTCACCACTTGCTCTCCTGGTCTCCCTCCACTCCCCCACCACTCCATTCCACCTCTCCATCCTCACATGCTCCATTCACTCCACTTTCTCCACTCCCTCACGCGCTGCTCACCCGAATTTTTTTTTTTTTTTTTTTTTCCAGAAAATAGGAAATCGAAGTCTGGACACCTTCTTGAATAATCCCTTCTTGAAATTGCCATAAATGAGAGCCAGAATCAAGATCCATTGATTTCGAAATATCCGAGGAAACACACACACACACACACACACACACACACACACACACACACACACACACACACACACACACACACACACACACACACACACACACACAAAATCTGAAGGGTTGTAGGGAAGCATAGAGACAAACTGAGAAATACTATATCAGAATTAACCACTTATGTCTAATTATGAAAAACACAGTACTGCTTAACACTTGCATTAGGACTGAGGAGAAGAAATTAGAGTAGAGACAGATGTGTGTTTCGTGCCCGCCTTAAGGGAGAGTCCAAGCTGGCGAAGGTCATTAGTGTAGCTTAATATGTTGTGAAAGTTGCCTGGAGTATGATGCAACATTACAGCGAAGAGAAAGAGACGGAAGGGAATTAGAGACGAGGAGTTGTTGAGATGAAAAGACTTTGATTCGGTCGTATTTAACTCGTTCAGTATGATGGTGTCTTTTATATATGCTTAATAAGAAGGTTTTATGCAACTTAAAGGAAATTTCTCGTACTAACCAGATTTATGACGTTTATATCTCATTCCTCCAGTAAAAATAAGTAAGTAAATAAATAAATAAATAAATAAATAAATACCCTCCTAAGCTGAATAAAATTAAAGATGTAAAAAATGGAAAGAATACGTCATCAGAGTGATTGGTAAAAAAAAAAAAATACGTGGCGAACCCTCCACACATGAGAGCCGTACTTCACACATGGGAGAATAAAAACCCTCGTTCGGATTCAACAACTGTGAAGGGTTGGGGAGGACGTGGGGTCGGTTTAGCACATCCGACCTCTGAGAAGCTGATCATGGGAGGTAAATAATGAGATCCCCGCATGAAGGATCATGGGAAAGGAGACACAACGTAATGGAGATGGTGAACAAATGAAGATGATGATGATGAAAGAGTGAGTTGTTTGCTATTAAAAACAAGGATATTGACATGTGGAAGTTTGTGACGAGTATAAGAGTGACGAATTGAGTTTATGAGGCATGTAGAGGGGTGTTACTTTGCCTCAGTCAGATATAAATGACAGATCACAAGTTAGGACAATAAGGTGTAATAAACGAAATAAATCGCATGGGGAAAGGTGTTAAGGGGCTATCTCAACCGACGAGAATACTACCCCAAGCGTCTGGAAAGAATAAAAGAATACCCTTGGAACATCACTGGAGAAACACATATTGGTGGATAGGAAAAAGTTGTGAGAGAAAAGGTGCTTCGGAAACTTCTTCTTCGCGATGGGCTCGAAGACTTACGAAATAAAAGAGATTAAAACAGTTGGGCAGTAGTTAAAGGGTTGGGAGGGGTGCAACTTCTTCGGAAAACCCTGGATGAAAGTTATATTCCAGGGGGAAAGAAAGATGCAATGTGAGCAAGACGAAAGAATTTGCCTTTGCTGGGTGTCAGGATAGAGGCACAGAATTTAAGGAGAGACAAAATCAGGAAAGGCCTCCATCAGAACCGTGTGCCTTGGTGATGCTGAGGGCAGAGAGGAAAAAGTGCAATCGAGTACAGAAGTTCGTATAATATTTCAACATATCTCACTGTCGTCTGCTAGTTCATATTCCAACACTGAGAGAGACGTGGGCCCGTATCTCCGTAACACCTCCTTACCGATTCCGGCCAGAAAAGTGAAATAAACAAAGTAAGTCACCTAGGAAAAAGTGTTAGGGAGAAAAAATGTAAGATCGAGTGATTAAAACCTAGTCAAATGAGGTGTACGGTAGTCTGTAACTTTGGACGATCAATTATATAAGCATCTGTGAGGACTGGACATGTTTAAGTAGCACTGAACCTTAAATAACAAAATCAACACTATGGTAGAAAGATCAGATTTTTTCCAAACTCTTTTTCCTCGTCATTTATTTATTGGTCAGAAATTGGAGCTTTACCTTCTCCTTGGCGTTCCCAGGTATATAAATATTTCCAATACGCTTCTTAATTAAATTGGTCCGTGAATGGAGAGGAGAAAAAAAAATGTACGGTAGAAGTTAACATTGAAATATCCGAAGACAGAAATTTTTTATGTAATGGAGAGATATGGTGGATGTAGAAGCAAAAGACACAGAATATTGGTTAGTCATTCCACTTTCTCCATCCTTCCATGCTCCACTCACGCCCACGCTCCACCGTCCCCACCTGCTCCACTCACTGACTCCATGTGTCCTGTATCTCACACACACACACACACACACACACACACACACACACACACACACACACACACACACACACACACACACACACACACACACACACACACACACACACACACACACACACACACACACACACACACACACACACACACACACACACACACACACACACACACACACACACACACACACACACACACACACACACACACACACACACACGACTATATGTTTTAGATTATGCGTTCAGAATCATTAATTTTACGGAAGCCAGTTTACGATTAGGCGAAGGTCAGGTGAGTGACGTAAAATGCTTGACCTGATTTTATAGAGGTGGATTTGTGGCACCGGAATTACCTGTCCTTTACCCCTTCACTACGGGGACACCCTTAGTAGTAGTAGCAGTAGTAGTAGTAGTGGTGGTTGTTTGTGGTGGTAATGTTGGAGTAGTAGTAGTGGTAGTAGTATCTTTATCATCGTATTATTATTATTATTATTATTATTATTATTATTATTATTATTATTACTCTTACTTTATTATTATTATTATTATTATTATTATTATTATGGTTAACGCCCAACGGCTTAAATAATCTTCAGAAAGGACACTCATGCTGAAGCTATTAAATCAGGCATGTGTAGCAAATATTATGTGCATTAAAATTTATATCTCATTTATTTCTCTTTAATTCTCATGTGTGTAGTTTATATTTTGTGATCTATCTTTCTTTTTCTCACTTTTTACTCTGGCTGACCCTTTCTTTCTTTTTTTCTCTCTTTTTTTGTGATATTTGAAGTGGACACGGTTGGTATGTCCTCTTTAATATGCTAGCCTATGTCCACACCATGTCAGTATAACACAGTGATGTATGCGGACTGGTACACAAGCATAGCCAACTTCAGCATTTCCTCTTTGATATGGACACTCATCTCCGCTCATCTCCCTCCCTCCTCCCCTCCAGCTCATTTCCACTCACCTCCACTCCAGCTTATCTCCACTCACTTTCCTTTCTAACTCATTTCCACTCACCTTCCTCTCTAACTCATTTCCACTCACCCTCACTCCAGTTCATCTCCACTCATCCCCACTCCGGCTCATTTCCGTCCACACCCCACTCCCTCTCATCTCCACTCACCCCATTCTACCCCATCTCCACTCACTCTCCACTCCAACTCATCTCCACGCACACCCCACTGCAGCTCATCTCCACTCACCTTCCTCTCTGACTCATTTCCACTCATCCCTTACTTCAACTCATTTCCACTCACCCTCACTTCAACTCATATCCACTCACCTCTCACTCCAATTCATCCCCACTCACCCCCACTCCATTTGGCCTCTCCCACTCATTTCCCACTCTCATTTCCAGCACAATGGGCGAGTAGGAGGAGGAGTATCGAGTGTGGGAGGGAGCTTGGGAGACCAGGTATCGTATTAAAAAAACTTTATTGAATTTTATTTGAGGTAAGACTCCTAAATTTTACTCTTATATCCACAAAGACTTTATTGAATTGAAGTAGTGGGTAATAATGCTTTTTTTTTTCAATATTTTTACTTATTTGAACTTTTATTTTTCATGTCAACAAAAACTTTACTGAGCTAAAGTAGTGTGTAAGGTTGCGTTATTATTCCTCAGAAAATATTAAGGTGGAGTGATATGTGTGATTTTTTATTTTCCTTGTATCTTTCATGGCCACAAAAATTTAGTGAGTTAATAAGGACTTTTTTTTTTTTTTTACGCTAGTCCAAATTTGACTCGTTTATCATGAAAAATTATTAAAACTTTCTCTTCCTCTCTCTCTCTCTCTCTCTCTCTCGTCACGGGAATTAATAACGCGCCTCTCTCTCTTCCCTCCCTCTCACACACAGACCTCCCAAGCCTCCCCCGCGGCCGAGTTCTCCATCTCTCAAGCCGAGGCACGCTCCTACCGCCTTCTGGCCTGCCGCATCGACGAAGTATCACGGTACCTCTTCCCCATCGCCTTCCTCATCTTCAACCTCGCCTACTGGTGCTATTACATGTCCCACCGCAACTAGGAGGCCATACTAGGAGGGGCCCCCCGGTTCTACTAGGAAGGGAAACTGGTGGGCCCCCGCTTCTACTAGTATCCATGGTTCTGCTAGGAGGGTTCGTGGTACTAGTGAAGGGGACCTGGCACTGCTAGGAACGCCCAGGATTTACTAGGATGGTCCCGGTTCTACTTGGGGGTTCCGTGGTACTAGGAGGCCCCCGGTTCTACTAGGAGGGGAACTAGAAGGGCCCCCAGGTCTTTTAGGAAGGTCCATCGTAGTACTAAGAGGGCCCTTGGTACTACTAGGATCTTGCATGGTACTACTAGGAGGGTCAATGATTCTACTAGAAGGGCCCGGGTTCTACTACAGAGGGACACCAGTACTGCTAGGAGAGCCTGATTCTACTAGGAAGTCAAAATTCTACTAATCTTACTAGGAGGTCAAGACGATCCTAGTAAATCAAGGCTATACCACAAGCCCCATCACTACTAGGAAGATAAACTAGGAAGGCGAACTAGGAAGGTAAGCTAGGAAGATCCCCAGTTCTGCTAGGAGGTCGAGATTCTAGTGATTCTACCAAGGGATCAAGGAATTAGTGTGAGGTCAAGATTCTAGTAATTTTGCTAGGAAGGCAAGATACACTAGCCCACATTGATTCTCCTGATTCTAACTAGATCAATATTATACTAGGAAGTCAAGATTCTGCTGATTCTAGGAGGAGTTCAAGATTCTATTAATTCTAGAAGGAGTTCAAGATTCTACTGATTCTTGGAGGAGTTCAAGATTCTACTGATTCTAGGAGGAGTTCAAGATTCTACTGATTCTGTGAGGAGTTCAAGATTCTACTGATTCTACTGGGAGTTCAAGATTCTACTGATTCTAGGAGGAGTTCAAGATTCTACTGATTCTAGGAGGAGTTCAAGATTCTACTGATTCTGGGAGGAGTTCAAGATTCTACTGATTCTAGGAGGAGTTCAAGATTCTACTGATTCTAGGAGGAGTTCAAGATTCTACTGATTCTAGGAGGAGTTCAAGATTCTACTGATTCTACTAGGAGTTCAAGATTCTACTGATTCTAGGAGGAGTTCAAGATTCTACTGATTCTAGGAGGAGTTCAAGATTCTACTGATTCTAGGAGGAGTTCAAGATTCTACTGATTCTACTAGGAGTTCAAGATTCTACTGATTCTAGGAGGAGTTCAAGATTCTACCGATTCTACTAGGAGGTCAAGATTCTACTACTAGCATCTCAGGATTCTCATTGATTCTCTTGTGAAGTCCTTGATTCTACTAGGAAGTCAAGGGCTAGTAGGCTTGTCGGCAAAGGAAGCTCCCTAACACCTCTTCCTTAGCGATTTATTTTTTTATCGTGGCCGCTTAATATCGTTTTGTGCGTTATTTATGCAGAGTATGGCGATGTTGGAAGGATTTATGTAACACAGAAGAGGACAGTACGGTGTAATAACCAAACTGAATCGATTAGGAAAAGGTGTTAGGGACCTTCCTCAAGAGAATACTAGCCAAGGAAC
Organism: Coenobita brevimanus; assembly: GCF_032717465.1. Lineage (NCBI taxonomy): Eukaryota > Metazoa > Arthropoda > Malacostraca > Decapoda > Coenobitidae > Coenobita > Coenobita brevimanus. The sequence continues at coordinate 10,782,476 of NC_137027.1, forward strand.
TACTAGGAGGGGTTCCAGTACTGCTAGGAGTCCAGGGTGTTACTAGATCAAGATTAATACGTCCCCTTAGCTAGTATGTCCCCGTTTTCTACATGGTACTAGGAAGGTTCAGTACTAGGAGGGTCCGATACTACTAGGAGATGATTCTAGAAGGTCAAGATTCTGCTCTAACTACCGCAACTAGTAGATTCTCGGTTCTACTCTGTCACAGCCTTACTAGAAGTGCTTGACTAGTACCCCACCGCAACTAGGACACCCCCCTTGGTTCTACTAGAGGGACTGACACAACTAGGAGGCTAAGATTCTACAGGATATACTAGGAAGTCACGGTTCCACGTTCTGTCTACTTCCCTGTTGTACTAGGGTGACACATTCCTAGTTCCCGCTTCTACTAGGGTGATATTTTCTTGCAAGGTAGATATATTCCTAGTTACCACCTCTACTAGCAAAATATATTCCTAGTACCCGGTTCTACTAGGCTGACATTCCCAGTTACAGGCTCTGCTAGGATGCCACATTACTAGTTACCGGTTTTACTAGGATGTCAAATTACTAGGTACGGTTCTAGGAGGGTAACATATTTCCTAGTAACCTATTCTACTGGTGTGGCAATACTAGGCTCTACTAGGGTACCACGTTCCTAGTTACCAGGCCATGAAGGGTGAAATTCCCGTGTGGTACGAGGGTGACATTACTAGGCACTGGTACTGGGAGGGAAACGTTTCTAATTACCGGTATTATGTTGATCTTGAATAATCTGGAGAGAGAGAGAGAGAGAGAGAGAGGATGAGAAGTTGATAGGAGGAAAAGGAAAAAAGGGTACTGGTAAGGAAAAGGAAAGAGTGAGAGAGAGAGAGAGAGAGAGAGAGAGAGAGAGAGAGAGAGAGAGAGAGAGAGGGGAGACAAAGAACAACCAAGACGATAAATATAATCCAAGAAAATTCCCTTCACATTTTACAGATTACCTTTTTGAACAACACAACTAGCCAGGAAAGAAAGAAAAACAAAGCAAGTAAGGTAAGTAAAGCAAGAAAATTAAAGCGAGTAAAGTAAGTAAAGACAGTAAAGTAATAGAAGTTTTTTTTGGGGGGAGAAGTTTTTATTATTTCTAAGCAATTTTTTAAAGATTTATAGAGTTTCATATTTTATCTCAATGATTTTTCCTTTTTTTCTTTTTTTTTAATAATGTTCAGGAGATTTTTGTAGTTATCACATTTTTTTTATTTGTCTGTTTTCTGTTTATCTCAAATGTATATTTCTCAGTTATTGGCATAACTCTGTTTTTATTGATTTTCCAGATTTTATTTACTGGGATATGTTCTGGATATTCTCTTTATCGAGTTTTATTTTTTGATTCAGTAATTTTTTTTTAGTAACCGTACATTGCTACTTTCATTTCAGTTTCACCTCGTACTCATTTTCATTACAATTTTGACATATATTTTGACTCAAATTTCTACTTCATATCTCATTAGCTCATATTTCTTGCTGTTTTTTTCCATAGGTTTTAACACCCATTGATTATTTTCGGTTTTCTGCAATTTCGTGTTTACCATTTTTTTTTATTTTTATTTCTGCATGGTGTCCTCAATTTCTTATGCATATAGGTTTGTTTTATATATATCCTTTTATACCTCAAAATTTTACTTTTTTTTCTTTTTTTAGAGTTATTGTGGTTACTGATATGTTTACGTTTGCTATTTAGCCCACGTTTAGTGATTATGAATTTCTCTTGACGGCCGTGCTAAATGACCCCTAATTAGTGCTTCAGCGAAAATAAGGCAGGGGAATTTCCTGAGAGAGGCCATTAGCGCCATCATTGATAAAAAAAAAAAGAAAAGTATGGAAGGTAAAAATGAGAAGATCCGTTTACCTAGTGATTAGGGAAGGTGGGCGTAATGACGTGGATGAGGCGGTAATGAGGGATAATTAAGAGACTGCTGGTTAAATTATAAAGTCGGAGGCGTAATGAGAGAGAGAGAGAGAGAGAGGGAGAGAAGCGAGAAAAAAATTTAAACTCTTACGGTGTGAGAGAGAGAGAGAGAGAGAGAGAGGATGAGAAAAAGGGTAAGGAAATGTCCCATTCATCATCATCACCCTTGCCTTATCAGGAACGTAGGTGTCCATGGCTAGGCTAATTAGGCCAGGCATTTAGGGCGCGAATGACCAGCCATTCGTCCCTGAGCAGTATTATGAGCAAAAAAAAAAGAAAAAAAAACTATCTCTTGTTTTACCCCCAAATTGGTTAAAATCTGAAGGGAGCCATTTTCTTTCATTAACGCTTTAAGCACGGGGGGTGACTTTTTCATATTATTTTTACTATTTCCTGACGATTTTATTCAGCGTTGGGTTGATATTGGACACTTGAGGGGTTAGATATAAATAAATCCCATAAATACCACACGGTTATGCTAAGTAGAATAAAATCGTCTAGTACCACCAAGAAAAAACATAAAAAGACGTCACCCGCAGCTGGGGGGTTGACATCAGTAATTTTAGCTCTGGCGGTTGAGATTTGTAGTTCTAGAATAGTCACCAGAAATTTGGCATATTCCTTCACCCTGATATTTTTTTTATTTTTATATATATTTCCTTATACATTTAGTTTTACATTCTCTCTCTCTCTCTCTCTCTCTCTCTCTCTCTCTCTCTCTCTCTCTCTCTCTCTCTCTCT
>NC_137027.1:10787649-10832649 GCF_032717465.1 Coenobita brevimanus
CCTCTATCAAGATCAAACGCTATCCTATGAATTCAGAAAGCTGGGATTATGTACTTTCTGTAATATATGAGAGGAGGACAGAACTTCATGTACTGTAATAGTCTGTATGTCTGTGTAACACCCTGACCTAGAGAGCGTAAATTCTATATATAATTCTAGTCTTCAGGTGGATTTATTGAGCCAGGGAGAGAACTTTCGAGGAGAAAGGAGTTGAATGGAGCTTTTTCATTCATTTTTTTCACTACAAGAGGCCCCTTATAAGCTGGATGAAGAGCCTGGTAGGAATTATAGTGAAAAATGTATAACTTGGTCTGTCAGAATTTAAATCCCATGTTTTTTTTTACTTAGCTTGAATAATGAATGTATAAGATGAATTAGTGTATAAAGCCACTGTATGCTGTATTCTCAAGCCGTGTATACATTCTTAGGTTGTGTACAAATGCTTAATATTGTCGCTGTTTTCTCTGTGTACGTGCTTTGTATATCTTTGTATATATTTATTTGTCTGCCTGTGTGCGTGTATATATGAGAAATTCTAATATACTGATCTATGTATGTGCGTTCATTTAGGATTAATTATGTGTGTATTTTTTGTACATGTGTGTGTATGTGTGTACCTAAGTGTATGGACTTGGCTGTGTGACTGTGTGTTTATATGTACGTAGATGTTGATCGAGTAATGTGTGTGTGTGTGTGTGTGTGTGTGTGTGTGTGTGTGTGTGTGTGTGTGTGTGTGTATTATAAGTGAGACATGTTTATATATATTTGTTTTATCTGTCAGCCTGTATGTGCGTGAATGCCACTTAAACCACCTATGACGTTCCCCAAAATCAGTGTCAGACGGAACAACTGTGAGCCACCTGACACCAGAATTGACACATACGTATGATGAGGTGTCAGAGAGTGTCATCATCCCTACCCACTCCGGTTTACACACCCACATGACCCACCCCTCACCCACCCACCCCAATCCACACACCCACACTAACCCCCTCTCACCCACCCACACATCCCAATCCACACACCCACACTGACCCCTTCTCACCCACCCACACATCCCAATCCACACACCCACACTAACCCCCCCCTCACCCACCCACCTCAATCCCCCCTCACCCACACATCCTAACCCACCTACACCAATCCCTCACCCCCCCCCTCACCAACCAACCAATCCCCCATCCCTACTCCTCCCAAACTTCACATAGCGAGGACAGTTCAAGCCAAACTACTCCCTAAGGAGGTAATCTGCAAGGCTGAATATGGAAAGACAAGATTAATACAGAGCACACGACTTATCACCCAAATTCGACCTTGCTGACTCTGTAAATAAGGCTCAATATTGAACTAAAAGTGTATGGATTTGCGAAGAGCATACCAATATCTCTTATCAACCCAATTTCGACCCTAAGTAGGTTATCAATAAGGATCATTACCAAAGAACTATTTCTGTTTGTACATAGGCTACCAGTCTCCTTTATCATGCCAAAATCGACCCTATGAAGACTAGATATAAGACCTAATACTGAAGGGCTATTTGGACGCGTACAGAACATTTCAGTCTCCCTTATCAAGCTAAAATCCACCCTATGGAAGTCATATATAAGGCTCAGTACTGAAAGATTGTATTTGTACAGAGCATACCAAGTTCCAAGCCAAAATCGACCCTATGGAAGCTGTCTGTAAGGCCTATTATTGACAGAACATTCCAGTATCTCTTATAAAGCCAAAATCGACCCTATGAAGGTTAACTATAAGGCTTAATATTGAAGGGCAATTCGGGTTTGTACATAGCATACAGAATTCTTGTATATTATCCCTACAGGTGAGAGACTAATTTGTATATTCCCTAATCACCTGTTTGTCACCCTAATTAGATATATATATAGGTGTAAGAACAGGTGAGGCAGTGCTAATTAGACACGCTTACCTATGTGATGTGAACAGATGAAAAACAAGATTGAACTGACTGAACAGATGGAATTAATTGAAATGTGTGAGTCTATTGAACAGGCTGACTGAACATGAAGAGGGGAAAAGAAGAAACAGATCAGAGAGGGAGAGAGAGAGAGAGAGAGAGAGAGAGAGGAAGATAAATGACTAGGGTGAGCAAAGAAAGAAATAACACGGAATCAGAGTAAGAGAGAGAGAGAGAACAAAAGAAGATTAATGATTAGAGAGAATAAAGAGAGATGGAGGGGGAGAGAGAGAGGGAGAAATAGAGAGATCCACGTGACACAAAAGATGGGAGAGGACAAAGAGAGGAAATAATACGATTAAAGGAAGATGGAACACGAGAGAGAGAGAGAGAGAGAGAGAGAGAGAGAGAGAGAGAAAGAAAGAATGAAATTTTGTAGGAGGAGAGGAAAGTGTATAGACAAAGTGCAAGTAACTCTAAAAAACATGCAAAGAAAGATGAAGGAAAAAAGAGAGGTATAGTTTAGAGAGAGAGAGAGAGAGAGAGAGAAAGAGGGAGAATGCCAAAGACCAGCTTAGAATCACTTTTACTTAGCCACACACTAGTCGCCTATACCATGTAGTGTTCGTAGATAAGAGTATATTTGATAGTAGACACAGATATATAACAATGTATATACAGATAAGAATTACGTACTTTTGTTTCACCCATATATCTAATTTTGTCTGGTTATACACATCATATATATATCTATTTAATCCCTTCACCCTGGGGACGTCTTTGGTTCTATTATTGCTAGTCTATTTTTTTTAAGTTTTTCTGGGAGAGTTTGTATAGTGAGGAAATTAATGGAGATTGCTTTTAACCCCTTCACGGTGAGATGGGGGTCTAGAGAGGGACGCCTTCGCGTGGTGGCACTGATATACCTGGGCGACTCCACTGCCTGGTTGCACAAAAGTCCCTCAAGTCACTCCCTCTCCCCCAGAGCAAGAGTGGTGGACTGCAAGGAGACAGTTTCAGCCAGCAGTCCACTGAGTTCACATAAGGATGAGCCTGGGGTTGCAACTGTCCATACTACGAGAGGGTTTCCTTAGTTTTAAAATAAAATCCCTTGGAGGAGGCAATAATAGAATCCTTGAAAGACGTCGTCGTGGTGAAGAGGTGTAACATTTAGAGGTATTTTGCTTCTTGTTGTTGTTGCTGTTGTGTCGTAGGGGTTGACTTTGTTCTATGTCTAGTAGTATACCTCCCCCCCACCCCCCATGACCCTCACCACCTCCCCCTACCAACCCCCCCCCAATCTTACCTCCATCATCCTGGTTTGTCTTCCTGTCCTCCTTGTCTTCCAGTGTTCACTCTTGGTCTGCTTTGTCACCTTCTGCTCTTTGTATGTGTGTACTGTGACTCCCTTCCCCAATTCCACCCTCCCGTCACCTCCCTCTGCTCACCTCCCCTTACTCCCTCCTACAAATCTCCTTCCGCCATCCGTCATCCTGGTTTCCTCGTCTTCCATTTGTCATTCTTAGTCTACCTCTCCTTGGTCTTTTGTTTACGTGCATATAATGACCCCCTCCCACACACACACTTATTAAATCCCGTCCCTTCCTCCTGTTGATCTTTTTACTGTTAACCCTGCCTCTTAGTCATTCAGTAATCATTCTTAGTCTGCCTCTCCTTCGTCTCATATTTCTCTTTATGTGTGTGTAGTGATAATCAGGCTCCCTCTCGAACCTACTTCCTTCTCCAAACTCCGCACACCTAATCCTCGAGCTCATTTGTCAAGTTCTATCTTATTGTTATTTGACCGCCTTCCAGTAACCATTCTTGACCCACCTCTTCATTTTCGTCTCCTGTGTTTCCTCGTGTATGTGTATGGCAAATCCCTTCCGTCATTTATACACTGTTTCCTCGAGTCTATAAAGCGTATTTCGTCTTCCTGCTCTCTCCGTCTTCCAGTACGTGTTCTTCCTCTTCCTTCCAGTCTTCTGCCTCCTCCATGTCTTCCTCGTCTGTCTTTTCTCTTCCCTGCCTCTTTTGCATTTTCCTCCTCCAGTTCTGACTTCATTATACCTAGTCCAACCAATTCTTTTCAAAAAATAACATACCTGCCCCCATATAACAATAATATCTAAACAAATCTAACCTGATCTAAGCTAATTTAACAGGACAATCTATCTAAGTACATCCTAGATACCCTAATTTAACCTAACCCAACCTAATCCTACCTAACCCTACCTAACCCTGCCTAACCCTGCCTAACCCTACCTAACCCTACCTAACCCTGCCTAACTTAACGCCGTGAAAATCCAAACTAACACGTGGAGAAACATAGTCTTATATTTTGGATGTAATCAATAAATTGGTAGTCCCAAATGCATGTTTTATTACTAACCCTGTGTGTGTGTGTGTGTGTGTGTGTGTGTGTGTGTGTGTGTGTGTGTGTGTGTGTGTGTGTGTGTGTGTGTGTGTGTGTGTGTGTGTGTTGGGAGTGGGTAATTTACTGATGTCTATATGTATGTACGTATGCATGTATGTATGGATGGATGTACGTAATCTATGTGTACAACAAAACAAACAAAACGCAGTGGTCAGCAGCGGAAAGCCATAAGGGTCAATAAATCATGCATCACTGCCTGAGTTTGGCCTTTACGTCATTCACTGGAATTTTTTTTATCTGTATTCGAGTTTTTTTTTTTTTTTTGTCGACATTACACCCAATAATCCCCTCTCTCTCTCTCTCTCTCTCTCTCTCTCTCTCTCTCTCTCTCTCTCTCCAAGTCAATCCCCCCTCCCACATTAATACCGCTTGGCCGCTCAACCTCGTCTTTAGATTTTTTACCTCCCCCTCTCCCCAATTCCCCCCTCCTTCTCCTCCCCCCTCCCCCTCTTTCTCCTCCCCCCTCCCCCTCCCCTCCCCCTCCCCTCCCCCACAACTCCTTCCTCCCCATTTTAAGCTAGCACGGGCCGGATGCTTGGGAGGTCAGTTGGATATGCCTCTCTCTCTCTCTCTCTCTCTCTCTCTCTCTCTCTCTCTCTCTCTCTCTCTCTCTCTCTCTCTCTCTCTCTCTCTGTGCAATAGATAGAAAAACAAATGGCAGGACTGATGCAAGTTTTATAGGAACGGAAGAAAACTATCATGAAAGTAATATTCCCTGGTATTCCCCTGGTAACTGGTATCCATGGTAACGGATTCCCAGTATCACTCGGGCTCCTATGACTCACTTTCAGATAAAGAAAATCGTCTGGGGTTAGGTAAAAAACAGGAAGCTAGAGTTTTCCCGGCCGTGAGAGGGTCAATGGCACAATTATAAACACTTCCAGGCTGCCATGATTCGCGCAATTCAGTAAACCATCTGGCGTTAAGTGGAATTGATTACCAGAGCTGTCTCGACCATTAAAGAGGTAACAACGACCCCCCTCTTACCTGTCTCGACCATTAAAGAGGTAACAACGACCCCCTCTTACCTGTCACGACCATTAAAGAGGTAACAACGACCCCCTCTTACCTGTCTGAACCATTAAAGAGGTAATGACGACCCCCTCTTACCTGTCTCAACAATTAAAGAGGTAACAACGACCCCCTCTTACCTGTCTCAACAATTAAAGAAGTAACAACGACCCCCTCTTACCAGTCACGACCATTAAAGAGGTAATTACGACCCCCTCTTACCTATCTCAACCATTAAAGAGGTAACAAAGATCCCCCCTTACCTGTATCAACACTAAAGAGGTAATTACGACCCCCTCTTACCTGACGTTAATCAGTACTTACCCAGGTGTGCGTAATTACCTTGTTTCCTTAGCGTTACTTTTATTCACTAATTTCTTCATATAATTAAGGCGTAATTAAAAGTCTAAGAAAAATCTGAACCTACCTCAAGTATAAATTTATTTATTATTTATTTATTTATTTATTTATGTGTGTGTATTGAGTGTATGTATGTATGAATGAATGTATGTATGTACGTATGTATGAATGTATGTATGTATGTGTGCAAGTATATATGTATGTATGTATGTATGTGTGTATGAATGTATGTATGTATGTGTGTATGTATGTATGTATGTATGTAAACTTATAAACATAAATATGCTAGTTTCTTCTGTACAGCATAATGTCTCCAGTTTTATATAATCATTTTTTTTTCTAAGTGGTGTGTGTGTGTGTGTGTGTGTGTGTGTGTGTGTGTGTGTGTGTGTGTGTATGCGTAGTCGCTAATCTGCCTGGTAGACACTGAGGCGAAAAATTGATGTAATAAGAGAGAAACCGGAAGCAGATGGCGGAAAGAGAGAGAGAGAGAGAGAGAGAGAGAGGGGGGGGGAAGAAGTAAAGAAAAGGAGAAATAGGACAAGAAAAAGAGAAGGAAGAATGATGGGAGAATGAGGCTGAGAGATACGAGGTTGTGCGAGATAGGAAACATGGTCGGAAGAGGAGACTGAACGAGACAGGAGATAATGAGAAAAGAGAAGGATGGTAGGAGAGAGAGAGACTAAAAGACAGAACACTATTGGAGACAGGAAGAATGGTTGATAAGAGAGACAGAAATACGAGAGATAGAGAGGCAGGAAGAACGGTAAGAGACTGAGAGAGACAAGAAATTAGGCGAGGGGGAAAGAATTGTAGGGGACAGTGATAAAAGAGATTGTGAGAGACAGGGGCAAAGGAGGGAGATGGAGAGGTACGAGAGACTCTGAGAGACAGGAAGAATAACAGGAGAAAAAAAATGAGAGAGACGGGAGGCTGTGGGAGACTGGGGAGATGGTGAAGCAAGGAACTAAGAGAGACGGGAGACTGTGGGGAACGGGAAGATGGCTAGGAGACAGACAGACAGACAGAAACCTATGGGAGACAGGGAAGAATGGCATTAGGAGACTGAGAGTGAGACGGACGATTGTGTTAGACAGGAGGAAGGACAGGCGATGGAGACAGAGAGACAGGAACTTGTGGGTGGCTGCAGAAATTAGGAGACTGAGAGACGGGAGGCCGTGAGAGACAGGAAACAGAGGAATGGTACTGGGAGACTGAGAGAGACAGATTTTGAAGGACAGGAAACGGAGAACAGACAGAGGATGTGACGAAAAAAAGAAAAAAAAAAGGTTCATGAAGTGAGATGAAGTGCCCCTCTAGCCACGGCCTTCATCCTTCCTCTTTTTCCCCTCCACATAGCGTTGCAAAGTTTAATTCACAGATCGCTACATATTCCTCTTAGATCTAGCTTTAAAGTCGCAAAAATGGCAATCGTAGCTGTAATGACGCTTATAATAGTCACAGAAATAGAGGGTAGCTGTAAACTCGCTAAACTGGATGCCGTAACTTTAAATTCAAATGAAGTCGCAAAACGTCCACATATAAAGTCGTTAAAAAGCCCATTAGATCTAGCTAAAAAAATCGCTATATATGGAATCTTAGTTATAAAGGCGATATAAAGTTGCTAATATTACCTCTAGATATACCTACAAAGCAGCTAGATTAGGAAGTCGCTAATAAGTAACTCAAAATCCAAAGTCGCTCACTGGCAACCCGAACACTCCACACACAAACATTTCACGCACTGCTTAATTCATTTCCTTCCCGCCCTCAAAAAATAATTCATAAACTGCTGTGTAATTTACGTTTCCCCTTTCCCCGGCGGCGGCAGCACCAGAAAAAGATTTACTGTTTTTCCATATTGCTCTTCTCGCCGGCGCTTATTTACATATTTGGAGCAGTTCGTTTTCTTCTGCTGCCTTTGAGCGGAGATTTATGTCTTTGGATGTATATTTATGGCTGAGGTTCTTCTTTCATAAATTATCTCCCTTGAGCGTGGATTGTGTCTCTCCTTTTTTTCGTTTATAATAGAACGACAAATGCAATAAACACAATAGCAGAAAATACAAAATCTTGAAAAAAAAAAAAAACTTCATTCCAAATGCATTTATGCTGACAATGGTGCCTAGCCATATATACTTAAATTCCAATACCGTATATATGAATAAATTTATATATGTATGTATGAACGTATGTATGTATTTCTGTATCTATGTATCAGGTACGAGTATGTATGAGTTACATAGAGATTAGAGGCATATATACCGTTTATATTTTTTTTATTTATTTATTTACTTAGAGGGATAGATAAACATATACACAGGTAGATAGATAGATAGATAGACTGACAAATATCTGTCAATCTATCTATCCTTCACTTCCCCATTTATTGATCTGTCTCTCCATGTGACTCCACATGCTCCTCTCAGATAACTCATTTCCACTGCCCTCATTCTTGACTTGTGTCCCTCCAACAAGGTCCAAGCTTCACATCCATGCGTTAGAGCTGGCATCAGAGTACTGTCATGCTGTAACTTTTTCACTTTCATACTCACTTCACTGTTTCTTATCACTGCATTCAAAGACAGAATAACATGTCCGTATTTAAAAGAATGCAGGTAGGCACCGATTTCATCCAGGTGAGTAAAGCAGTCAGGTAGGGCAGCCATTACAGCACCGTCACGATGGAAGCCACGTCCCCAAAACCATGAACCGCTAAAATCAAAACCCTTATCAGTATCCACAACAGCGAAAGGGTTAAGTGAACGTGAGAGGTGCTATATCAGGACTAGGGTAAATGTTAAAATTGATCTAGGTAAGTTTAGATGGTGTTAGTTTAAGGGTTAGTGCCAAGGTAATACTCATGACTTTTTCTGAGTGTTTGTGAAGATTACTAGCTTTTCTTCTCTTGCTGTTTAATTTTCCTGACGGTACGGTTCAGTGATGTTGCTTGTGTTACTTATAGATTTTGCGTCCGAAGGCTTGAATCACTGTGTGTGTGTGTGTGTGTGTGTGTGTGTGTGTGTGTGTGTGTGTGTGTGTGTGTGTGTGAAGGTTACCGGGATCGTCAGTCATCCGTGCTCACACACACACACACACACACACACACACACACACACACACACACACACACACACACACACACACACACACACACACACACACACACACACACACACACACACACACACACACACACAGTTAAGCCGTATCTCTATACCTCGTTCAATTTAATGAGCTCGTTTCTGCGTGTGCGTGTGCGTTTGCCTAAGCTTGTGCGTATTTGTGTCTGTGTATGTTATTGTGTGTGTGACGCTATGTATGTGTCTAGATTTGTGAATGCGCTTCGTTATCTCTGAATAATTGTGTGTGTGTGTGTGTGTGTGTGTGTGTGTGTGTGTGTGTGTGTGTGTGTGTGTGTGTGTGTGTGTGTGTGTGTTTATACGCACACATAAAAAATATACCCTAACCAGCACAAACACACTGACAATTCTCTCTCTCTCTCTCTCTCTCTCTCTCTCTCTCTCTCTCTCTCTCTCTCTCTCTCTCTCTCTCTCTCTCTCTCTCTTTCACCTCCCCTGCGGCTCAAAACAGCAATTACTGTACGAGTAGAATAAATTACAGTGTGTGAATATCTGCATAACCAATTACGAGATAAAAAGCTTTACTGATTCCCACAGATAAAAAAAAAGAAAAAAAAAACAAATAAAGAAAAATGAAAGTGGATGCAGGCTCGATTAAGCCTTGGTCTTTATTTTCTATTTTATTATTTTTTTGTTTATATATACAATTATTTCTTATTACATCTTTTCCCCTGTAATAAAATGTGATCTTCGTTTTTTATGTTCATGTTACCTCCAGGCCATTTTCTTTAACTTAGGGGAGACTCTTGTAATTTTTAAACACTTAGATAAAACTCAAATTAGCTCATTCTGTACAGTGACCTCTTTTTATAACCTCGTAGGCAAATTCATCAGGGTATATATATTTTTCTATGTATTTATCTATTTCATTTATTTATCTATCAGTCTACCTATGTTTATCTATCAGTCTATCTGTCTGTTTGTCTATCTGCCTGCCTTCCTGTCTATCTATATGGCTATGTATTTGAGTGTCTATCTATCTTCCTGTCTTGCCGGACGGTGCATCCTGTAAGGGGTGTCCTTGATATACATAATATCTCCACTCATTTCCGCCTCTACTTTGTGATAATGACCCCCTCTCCCAGGACACACACACACACACACACACACACACACACACACACACACACACACACACACACACACACACACACACACACACACACCATCATCATCATCATCATCATCTCATATTCTCTCCCACCCTGCATATCCATCTCCTCCTTGGTATCCCTCTTCTTCCCCTTACATCCCTCCCTCAAACAGTTCCTAATCTTGTTCCTCCACCTCGCTCTAGATATTCCTCTTCCTCTCCCTCCACCTCCCTCTCATATTTTCCTTCTTCGTATTTTCTTCCTTCCTGTGTCTTCACCTCGTTTTTAATTTCCCTCCTCCTTTCCTCCCAAGCCAATGATTCTTCCTCTCTCTCCCTCTCTCTCTCTCTCTCTCTCTCTCTCTCTCTCTCTCTCTCTCTCTCTCTCTCTCTCTCTCTCTCTCTCTCTCTCTCTCTCTCTCTCTCTCTCTCTCTCTCTCTCTCATACAACCTTCCTCAAACATTCCATCGCCTTATTTCTCTACCTTGTTCTGGATTCTCATTTTCCGTGCCCTTATAGTCAATTACCTACACTCATGCTATCTATCTGTCTGTCTATCTGTCTGTTTATCTATCTTTCTATCTCTCTGTCTATCTGTCTATCTATCTATCTCTCTGTCTATCTATTGTCAGACGCCTTAATCCCGTAAGAGGTGGCCACAAACAAATCACCTTCACTTCGCCATGTCCTTTGCCATTTGTCTGCCCACTTTCCAACTCACACACCCCCTCTCACATATGTCTCTTCACTCCCCTCCATCTCATCCTCGGTCTCCCCCTCCCCCTCTCCCCCGCCACCTCACACGCAGACACTATCATGCACATTTTATATATTCACTTACCTACTAACTCATTTATGCTTCACCTTTTCTCTCAAGTAGGCACCACACTCTTACACCCTCCCTCATATACTTCTTTATCCTTGCATCTCACTCTAAATTCCCCCTTCCTCTCCTCCCACTCATCTCACTTTCGTATTCCCTCTTACTCGGTGTCCCTATCATCATTCTTTTCATAAACAAAGCGTCTCCTCTCTCTCCCGCGAAAGGAGGATGGTGGACTGCAGAGGAAGAGCAATTTGTCTCCAGTCCACCGGCATCACGTTCAGGGGAGCCTACTACTACTACTACTACTACTATGACTGTTACTACTTCCACTTCTGCTGCTGTTATTACTACTATTATTAATAATACTACTACTACCTCTACTACCACTGCTATTACTCTTACTACAACCACCACCACCGCCATCACCTCCACCACCACCACATACATACACACATACATACATACATACACACACAATCCCCTCCTCCATCGTATTTTCTAATTTCCCTAACCCTGTTCTTATATTAAAAATTAAAAAAAATCACCTCCAATTACCTATGGCCTTAACGGGGAAACTAGTCTTAATTATAACCCACACATAAAAACACAGTACTTGAAGCTTCGTAACGGTTGAGATCTGGACTCCGTTTTCAGAGCGTTTTTTCACTCGTATTTAAGCCCAAGGATAACCTGAATTCAGCTTCCTAATGTCCGTCTCCCGCAGCCTCTCTGATGTGAATTAAAGGACTTGAGGTGTATCCAGGCAGCTCCACCTGATCGCCCCCCCACACTTTGACTTTTAGGTTTTGCACACCTGGGGACGAGTTTTTGGCTCTGTTACCGCTGTCTGAGAGGAGTGGTTGGTGTTCCTGATACCTACCTGCCGGGAACTTACCTGTAGACCCGTTAGCGGCAGGGTCCAGGTCCTACTGTGGGAAGCCAGCGTCATTCGATTCAGATATCCATTCACCTTTTGAAAATTAATAGGTAAAATATGTACCTATCGTAACACTTAGGGGGGATAGCTGTGATTGCTGCATAACGATTACACTTTTGTCCCGTCGCATACTCAAAGGCCTAAGTTACGGAAATGAGCACCAAGGTTAAGCGCCTCATGACGTCTACCCCCACCTTTACCTTTACCTTGAGTCTATTGGTTCCTTCCTCCTATGTAAAGATTAAATAGAAATAGTGGTGGTATTAGCAGTGTTTGATAATTTTCTTAATTATTATCTCCATTACTCTTTAAAAATATTTACACTCATTATTATCCCTTTCACATCATCAGTATCATCATTATCACTCGCCCAAGACTTTTATTGAGGGAATATTTTTGTTTCTTCTATCACGTAATTGAGTGTGTGTGTGTGTGTGTGTGTGTGTGTGTGTGTGTGTGTGTGTGTGTGTGTGTGTGTGTGTGTGTGTGTGTGTGTGTGGTATATAAAGGACGAAAGGATTTTACACTTGATTTTCCCCTATCGTATCAGACCCGTTTCTCCTTTCTTATTCTCGATCACGTTATCCTTTTACGTAATGAATAAATTTGTACTTTACCACCGAATTAGGTGTACATTCTTCTTACCTGTGGCTTAACTTGTTTTTACCGAGAGAATAGGTGTAGACAGGATGGTGAGAAGGGTATATGTGAGTTTGTCTGAAGGTGAGAGGAAGCGTGCTCGGCCAAGAAGAAGAAAATCCGCCAAGAGAAGTGAGCTAGACAAATGATTTCCTTAATGTTTATATTTCTCGCACAAAAGAGCTTCCGGTGGTCTGATGGGTGGCGTGTGGGTCTGGAAATTCTCCTGACTTTGGTTCATTCCCACACTGAGGAGGACAATTACTTAGGTGCAGTAGTATGTCCCTTCATGTAATCTCACTTCGTTGGCACCCACTCCATGTTACCTAAATGACATATACAGGCTTTCTCACTCACAAAACAGCCACTACAATACATTATCTAAATGTACTCTTCTCCCTACACTCCAAAAGCTCTTCCTTACCCAACACCCGTGCCTCAAACAGTGGGTAGGGGTGGGTCGCTTCCCCTGTTAAAAAAAAAAAAAGTGGTGTTCCTCTGTCCTAAGGATCATTTGCCCTTCAGGACTCCATAAAACACGACTTAACGTCAGACATGTGCAGGCCAGCCAGTGCAGTGTGTGTGTGTGTGTGTGTGTGTGTGTGTGTGTGTGTGTGTGTGTGTGTGTGTGTGTGTGTGTGTGTGTGTGTGTGTGTGTGTGTGTGTGTGTGTGTGGCGTCAGTTTCATTAGACGTCAATTTTTGTACACATCAGATTAATCTTACGTCACATTTCGTCTGTTTCGTGTGATGTCAGTTTGATGTGATTCAGTTTCGTGTGATGTCAGTTTCGGGTGACGTCAGAACTGGGCGTGAAGTTAGGCGTTCGTGAGCCCTGGCTGTTTCGTGATGCGTTAATTTCCTGTGACATCTGTTTTGTGCTGAAACTGACATTGTTACATTTGACGTGTTGAGTGACGAGTGTAAATGTCAACCACCCACACCCACACCCTCCCACCCCACACTCACACCCCCACACACCCACACTCATGCACACGCTCTATTCCCCCCCTCACACACACACCCACACACACCCACACCCTCCCAATCCCCACCCACACCCATACACACCCACACCCACCCACACACCAACACACACACATCCTATTCCCCCCTCACACACACACACACACACACACACACACACACACACACACACACACACACATTACCCCCACACTTACCCACCCGCCTTCACACACACACCGTTTTTATATTATTTCCTGGCTGCCTGCCACCCTTCCTCTCTTCCCTCCACTCCACCCTGTTCCCTCCTCCCCTCCCTCCCTCCCTCCCTCCCCTCTCTTCCTTCCCACCACCCCTCCCTTCCTACCTCAATCCTCTCCTCTCCACCCCTCACTTTCCTCCACCCTCCATTATCTCTCCCTCTCTCTCTTCCTCTTTCCCTCCATCTCAGTACATATCCCTAACACCTCTTTCTAAATGACTTATTTTGTTTATTATACCTTACTCTCCTTTTCCGTGTCACATAAATCCTTCCAATATCGTCATACTCGAAACAGATAACCTGCAAAAGGCTATTAACCAGCCGTAAACAAAAATAAATCGATAAGGAAGAGGTGTTAGGGAGCTTCCTTAAACGGTGAGAATACACACCTGGATGTCAGCTGGTCGAAGAGAAAGAAAACGGTAAAGCTAAACCACAAATCCGTAAAAAAAAAAAATAATAATAAAAAAAAATATCCCAAGCAACTCACATCTGTGGTATTGGAGCTACAGTGGGTCAAAAAAGTATCTGTGCACCTTCCGCGTGAAAAAATCTGACTCCCTAACACCTCTTCCTTACCGATTTATTTTTGGATACGGCTAGGTAATATCAGTTTGCACAGAATTAATGCAAAGTATGGTGATATTTGAATCATTTAAGTAATTACACACAAAGAAGACGGTAGGGGGTAATAAGCCGAATAAATCGCTAAGGAAAAGGTGTTAGGGAGCTTCCTTAACGTGTCTTGGTGTCATAGGGATGCCATGCACAAATTTCGTACTGTTATCATAGGCACAGTGAGATAAAAGATAAGAGTTTAGGATATAATTGGACCCCTGAGGAGAGAGAACTTTTCTGACCGACTGTACCTGCCCTCAAGCACCATTGTTAATTTCCACAGGGAGGTAAAAAAATAATAAAAAAATAAATAAAAAACTTACAGATGCATACCTGGCCAAGGCCTTTCCAAGATTAAATGTGAAATAGAGTGTAGCTGGTTTTCTATCTTTCTTTCTGTCTCTCTCTCTCTCTCTTTCTTTCTTTCTTTCTTTCTTCCTATCTTCTTTTTGTTTCCTTCCTTCTTTCTATCTTTTTTCTTTCTATCATGTTCTTTCTTTCTTTCTTTCTGTCTTTCATCCCTTCTATCTTTCCATCTTTCTTTCGTTCCTCCTATCTTTCTACCCTTCTTTCTTTCTACATGTCTCTCTTTCTATCTTTCTTTCTTTCTTTCGTAAGGGTTTAAATGGTGAGTGAGGGAAATGAGATTGTTATCTGTTATCCCTGGGCAGTATGATTTTAATCCTGTAATTTTTTTCTGTATTATTTTGTATTTTCTTATCATCATGGTTTTGGATCCTACCGACGCGATTTCCGGTGATGATGATGATGATGATGATGATGGTGATGATGGTGTTGATGGTGATGAGGGTGGTGGTGGAGGTGGTGGTAAAGATGAAGATGATGATTATAATAATATTAATAGTAGTAGTAGTAGTAGTAGTAGTAGTAGTAGCAGTAGTAGCTTTAGTGGTAATAGTAGTAGTAGTAGTAGTTGTAGTAGGAGTAATAATAATAATAATAGTAATAAGAGTAATAATAACCACAACAACAACAACACGAATAACGACGAAATAAAAACGATGACAGTAAAAGTAACGCAAGGATGGTGACGACAACGAGAACGACGATAATATTAACTTGAAAATTTAATCTGACTCGAAATCCTGCCTCATAATCTAACATCACACGCTTGAGCACCATTCAGGATCCACCCCCTCGCGTCAGGCAGGGTGTAGGGGATCACAGGGAAGATGAGAGGTGTGGGTGTAAGTGTGGGTGTTGCAGGTGTAAAATGGGAGATGGGAGGAGGTGGGGAGGGAGGAGCGGGTGGGTGTGTGGGAGAGGGAATGTGTTTGTGTGTGTGTGTGTGTGTGTGTGTGTGTGTGTGTTGTTAGTGTTGTTGTTTGTTTACTTGTGTGCGTGTGTATGATGCTCAGGTGACAATAAGTTAGCTACCTGCCTACACACCTAGCACTTCACACATATACCTGTCAATATCTGTATCTGTCACGTCATATTTGTTGTTGTTCTCTGTTATACTCCACGTATGTTATGCTCTATTCTCATACTCCACACCTGTCACACTCCACACCTGTCACACCCCACACCTGTCACACTCCACACCTGTCACACTCCACACCTGTCACACCCCACACCTGTCACACTCCACACCTGTCACACTCCACACCTGTCACACCCCACACCTGTCACACTCCACACCTGTCACATTCCACATCTGTCACACCCCACACCTGTCACACTCCACACCTGTCACACCCCACACCTGTCTCACTCCACACCTGTCACACCCCACACCTGTCACACACCACACCTGTTTCACCCCACACCTGTCACCCCACACCTGTCACCCCACGCCTGCCCCGTAGCACCTTTTTCTAGGCGATTTATTTTGTATATTACACCTGAACATCCCCTTGTAAACTGTTTATATCGTTTTTATATTGACATAACATCAGTAACGTACATGAAAATATTGCGGTGTACAGTGTAGAATAAGTCGCAACTGGAGTAGTGTTAAGGAATCTCCAAAATTGATCAGAGTATGACCCATGGCCCCATCTATCTTCAATCAGTAAAGAGAAATTAAAAAGAAAATGCTGGAAGGGAAAGCACAGGAAGGAGGTTAAGTTCATCAACCTCAGACTCTTTCCTGTCTTTTCTCTCCCATTTATTTTAACAGCCTGTCATTGCGAATCTGTTAAGGCAAAGAAACCCTCGCTGTTCTTTCCACCTTTTGCACCTGCTCTCCACTTAAGCCCTCCACTAAGATGTGGCGTAATTTTAAATCATTTCACCGTGCTTTCAGATTTATTTTTCTTCAATTTCGGGGAGGGTCCTCGTTTCGATTTGGTTAATTGGGGGTGTACCTAATCTATCAGTTTCGAAAAATTCCCCTTGAAATATATATAATTACATGAAGATGATAAGGATGGATGGAATACGTACAGGCTTCGTCTCACTCCTCACCTCACTCCTCTGATGGTCACAAGGGTAGAATGGTATTGATGATTTTTATACTTTTTCCTCCCTTCCTCTCACTCTCTTCTTCCTTTCCCGTCCTCTTGTCTTCCCCTCTTTTCCTCTCTTCTCTTTTCACGTTTCATCTCTTTTGTCCTCTTCCTTTCCTCCGATTCTCCCTTCTCCTTCCATCAATCTTCTTTCCTTCTCTTCCCCCATCCTCTATCTCTCCTTCCTTACTCTACTTCCTTCCTCTCTCTCATATTCCTCTTTTTTCACCCCTGGTATCTCCTTCCTACCCACTTTCTCATCCCTGTCTTTCCTCTCCACCCATCTCTCCCCACCAGTATCTCTCCTCCACTTCCACCTCCCCTCACCTCCCCTCCCCTTCTCCCCCTCTCCCCTTTTCATCCCCCCTCTCATTAAACTCCCCGATATAAGGTCAGTCTCACACTCAACCATCCCTCGGACGCTAAATGGGGAGGAATGTTGTCACTGCTCTCTTACTCTCCCCTCCCTACTCTCTTCCTCTCTCCTCCCTTCTCGCTTACTCTCTCCTCCCCTCTCTCTTCCTCTCTCCTCCCTTCTATTTTACTCTCCCCTCCCTTCTCTCTTCCTCTCTGCTATCTCTTTTCTACCTGTTTTTTCCTCTCTCTCTCTTCCTTGTTTTCTCCCCTTTCTTCCCTCCTATTGTCTTCCTCTCCTCTATCTCTTTCCTCCTCCTCCTCCTCCTCCTCCTCCTCCTCCTCTTTCCGTCCTCTTGTTTCTTCCACTGTTCCTTTTCTCTCCTCTTCTTTCTCCCTTCTATCCTCCCTCCTTCCCTTGCAATTCTTCTATCCCTGTTTCTTCCCCCTTTCTCCTCCGTATCTTCTCTCCTTCCCTCCCTCTTCCTCCTTTACTTACCCTCGTCTCTCCTGTCTTCCCCTCCACTCTATCCTCCCATCCAACTCCTCGTCTCTTCTCCCCATAGTCCTCTTTGGTGTATTTATTCTCCTCCCCATTATTCCTCTCCCCCACGTGTTTCCTCCCCTTCCTCTACTTCCACTTCTCTCCTTCCCGTCTCTCCTTCATTCCCTCTTTCCTCTTCTGCTCTTCCCTCACTCCTTCTCCCTCATCCCTTCCCCTCTTCCCCCTCATCCATCCCCCTCTTCCCCGTCATCCATCCCCCTCTTCCTCTCATCACTCCTCCTCATCCCCCTCATCCCTTCCCCTCTTCCCCCCTCATTCCTCCCCCTCTTCCCCCTCATCCATCCCCCTTATCCCTCCCCTCTTCCCCTCATCACTCCTTATCCCCCTCCCCTTCTCCCCCTCCTCCCTCTCCCCTTCTCCCCCTCTTCACCCCTGTATTAAAACTCATACTTCAGGGCCAGTCTCACTCTCAACCATCCCTTGAGCGTTAACTGGGGAGGAATATTGTTAGTATTTCTCCCCCCCTCTCCCCACTTATTTTTCCACCCCTCCTCTCCGTTTCCCTCCCTTCCTAACCCCCTATTTTCTCCCTTCCATCCCTCTCTCTCTTTCTTCCTCTCCCTCCTTCTCTTATCTTCTCTTCCACTCTCGTCCCTCCATTTCTTTCCTGATTTATTTCCTTATCTCCGTATACTCTCCTCCCCTGTCTTCTCCTCTCCCCATCTCTCATGTCTCCTCTTTCCTCCCCTCCATTTCTCCTCCCCACTCACCCCTCAAACGTTCACTGGGGAGATATGCTGTCAGTGCTCCCCTACTCTCCCCCCACCTCCCTCCCTCTCTCCCTGTTCCTTCACCACCCCTTCCTTCTCTCCTCCCCCTCTCTTCTCCTCTCCTTTCCTCCTCCTCCACTCTCCTTCACGTCTCTCGTTTCCTCACTCGACTCTCAGTGGGAAGAAAAGAGAGCAATGTCCTCTTGTCCTCCCTCTCTTCCTCTTCCTCCCACCATCTTCTCTCCTCTCCTCTTCTCTTCTCTCTCTCTCTCTCTCTCTCTCTCTCTCTCTCTCTCTCTCTCTCTCTCTCTCTCTCTCTCTCTCTCTCTCTCTCTCTCTCTCTCTCTTCACCTCTGTCTGTCCCCTCCCCTCCCCCTGTCTCCTACATTCCCCCCCTCCTCTCTCTACCCCTCCCTAACCCTTTTTTTCCTCCCTCCCTTTCTCTCCTCCCCTTCTCCTCCTTCCTCCCTTACGTATAACCTTTGCCTTCTCCCTCCTCTTTCTTCCTCCCAGCACATTTCCTCATACCTCTCTCTCTCTCTCTCTCTCTCTCTCTCTCTCTCTCTCTCTCTCTCTCTTTCCTACTCTCCCCCTCATCTTTCCACCCCCCTACGCCTACATCCTTCACTGTTTTCTCATTTCCCCCCCATCTCTCACACACATCCCTCCCTTTCTCTACCTCTCTCCCCCCCTCCTCTCCCCACTCCCCACACCCCACTCCCCCTCACTCATGTCCGGCAACATATAATCATTACAGGACCTTGAACCAACTCCCCCCTACCTCTTCCCCTCCCCCTCTCCCTCTTCCCTCCCCCTCCCTATCCACTTCCCCTCCCCTTCCCCCTTCCCTCCCCCTCCCTATCCACTTCCCCTCCCCTCCACACCCTCGCCTCCAGTTCATGTACTTCTCCCCCTCTACCACCTCCCCTCTTCCCCCTCATCTCTCCCCTTCCTCTCCCCTCACCCCTCCTCCCCTCCCTCACATCAGCTCCCCCTCCTCCTGTCTCAATTCCCTTTGCCACTTAGAATATGGCCAATAGTTTTATCGAACATAGGAGTTTCAATACTTTTTTTAGGCTGACTGTATCTCTCCCCTATTCCCTCACCTCCTCACACCCTCACACCCACCCATCACCCCCTCACCCCTCACCCCTCACCCTCACCACCTCACCCTCACCCCTTACCCCTCACGCATCCCAGGTAACTTCACTTAATTACCTAATTTTCACACCTTGGTCATGAGGCAGACAGGTGTGAAAGTAATAATTATTTTAAAACAATGCTATTTCCTGTCAGTGTGTGTGTGTGTGTGTGTAAATTTAATCTCTCTCTCTCTCTCTCTCTCTCTCTCTCTCTCTCTCTCTCTCTCTCTCTCTCTCTCTCTCTCTCTCTCTTGCTAAATGAGTTGCACCTGATCTCACCTACTTTCACCTTAGTTTCTCCACATTTCAAAATCTCGACTTGTTTAATTTGTGTCTGCCTGCCTGTTTTCCTGTTTACCTAATTTTCTGTCTGCCTGTCTGTCTGCCTGTCTATCTACTTTTCTGTCTGCCTGTCTATCTCGTTTTCTGTCTGTCTGTCTGTCTGTCTGCCAGTCTGTATGCTTATGTGTGTGTCTGTCTGTCTCCTTGTCTGGATGGATGGATGGATGGATGGATGGATGAATGGATGGATGGATGGATGGAGGGTTGGATGGATGGATGGATGGATGAATGAATGGAAGAATGGATGGATGGATGGATGGATGGATGAATGGATGAATGAATGGATGGATGGATGAATGAATGGAAGAATGGATGGATGAGTGGATGAATGGATGAATGGATGATGGATGGATGTCTTGGGCTCAGTCTCAGTAAATCTTTCTTTGTCTTTTTGATCTGCCTTTCTCCTCCTCTGTTCTCCTTGTCTCCATCTCTCTTCCTTTGTGTCATTGTTTCTTTACGCCAGTCATCATTTCACCTTTCCATTTATTTCCACTCCCAAATCTAAGCCACAAAATTAATCCCTCCCCTGCCAGAGCATTCCTTTCTGCTGAATAAAATCGTCTTGTAGTGGGAAGAAAAAATCCAAGTTTATTTTATATCTGGGAAATTAGTAGTGCCTTTGATTTCAGATGCTTTTTTTCAGTTTGGTCTTGCTGCCTGTAGACGATTTTTTCCAGCTTGTTATAGACGCTTCGGCCTAGAGGGGTTAGATAGAGCCTTCATTAACTCCCTTCTATATTCTGGGGCTTTGCTATGTTGAGTGAAATCGTCTGATGGAAGAGGATTTTTAATGGGTATCTGAAGTGAAGGTGTTAATGACTAAGGTGATAATAGAACGGTGGGAGTGGCAGGACCCATGTTGAAATATTAATGTGTGTGTGTGTGTGTGTGTGTGTGTATTGGTGGCCACATCCTCTCCCCCCCCCTTCCCCATCTTTCTCCCCACACCCCCATTCTCCTCTCAGACTTCCTTCCTCCATCGTCCCCCTACTTCTCCCACTGACACTACTTCCTTTCCCTATCCTTCGATTCATCCCCCCCTCTTTTCAAAGTTTCCTCCCCTGCTCATGTTTCCCTAACCTTTGCCTGGAACTTCTACCCCCTTGTCTTGCCCTCGCCCCCTCCCCTCACCCCTCCCATCTTCCCCTTCCCAGTCCCCAATCCCCTCCCCCTCCCCCACCCACTGCCCTCACTCTTGCCCCAACCTCATTTCTTTTGGTATACCTTATCCTCTGCACCCTCACATTTCCTCTCCTCCCTCACCCTTCCCTCTGACTTCTCCCCTCACCTTTTCCCTTACCCTTTCTCTCTCCCTCCCTTATTCCTCACGCCTCCCTTCCTTCTTCCTCTTTCCTCCTCCACCCCTCCTCTCACATTTTCCTCTCCCCCTTCTCCTCGCTGTCCCCATCCTATAATGCTTCCCCGTCGTATTTCAGTGATTGTGGCAATAAAACAGAAGTCCAGCACTGTGCAGGAATTTACACAATTGCCATACTTAACCCCAAGACAACTTGACTAAATAAAAAAGTAGAAGTAAAAGAAAACTGGCAGAGGTGGCGAGTGAACTTTGCTGAAGGTGATACAAGGACGTGGAGAACCCGCGGCTAGGTTACCGTAGTGTGTGTGTGTGTGTGTGTGTGTGTGTGTGTGTGTGTGTGCCGACCTCTTTATCAAACTACCTGCCCACCTATCTGTTTGTCTGTCTGTCTGTCTTTCTATCTGTTTATATACCGTATGTATATATATGTACTGTCTGTATAAATATATATATATATATATATATATATTATATATATATATAGATATATAGATATATATATATATATATATATATATATATATACAGTATATATATATAGATAGATAGATAGATAGATAGACAGATAGATAGATATATATATACTTTATTGATTGATTGATTAATTTATTCATTCATTTATTTATTTATTCATTTATTTATTTATTTATTTATATATATCTGTCTGAAAACTGAGAAAATTTGTCCGCTAGGAATCCCTTCAGCCCGAGTACATTCTATATATATATAATGCTGTGCCGTATGACTTATTTGTTGTTGTGTAATCCCGGTGTGTCTGGCCGAGAGACCCACAGGCCCAGCACCCGCAGGCAAGCAATCACCCCTGCAGGGCCGTTCCATGCAGTGAACCAGTGTTCCCCTGCGGCAGGCAGTGCCACGCACAGCGAGATGCGGGGAAGAGTATGGAGGTTTGGTTACTGGGTGGATGCTGCATTTGTGCCTCCACGCAGTTAATAGGGGCACCATAATAGGCTCCACCCCGTTATTTGAATATACGAGTATGTTTACCATCCAGCTGCAGTTGAACGAAAGTCTGCGCCAAGTCAATGTGAAAGAAGTTGTTATTTTGTCTTTGTTAGTTTTCCACTTTTTATTTATTTATTTATTTATTCAATTATTCACTCGTTTATTTATCTCTGTATACTGCTGTCACTGAGCTCCATTATTTAAGTCTAAGAAAGGACGAAAACCTGGGATGCCAAGATAAAATGAAAGAATTGTTGTTAAATTAAGTACAGTATCTTTCTTCGCTACTGAGCTGCCTGAAGTAACCTGCACAGGACAAAAACTGGGCCAAGTTAAGGTGAAAGAACCATAGTTGTTTCACAGACTGACCAACACCCAATCATTGCACGGTGCTTAGGTAAGGCGTCCTGGATTCTAGGCTAATAGGCAAGTTTACATACCTCCACCCCACCCAACCCCACCAACCCCACCCAACCCCACCCAACCCCACCAACCCCACCCAACCCCACCCAAAGAAAAAAGAAAAAGGAAAAAATACCAATGTCATGAGTGAAACATCATTGCCGTCTGCTCGTTGCCAAGGGAGACTTCGTTGTACTTATTCTTTGGTCATTTATTTTGCTTACTCGTCGTCGTTGTCGTCGTCGTCGTCATGACATTTTCCCGACCTAAGGTGGGGGCGAGGTGGGATCCAGCAAGAAGTAAGGAAGTTGGAGGAATATCATCATGCCCAGTGAACTAGGCCACACATTCATTTGCACTTCATGCTAAACCCAGCAGAGTAGCCGCATGAGTGGCCGAGTTACTCTAGCTTAATATTTCACCTCTTCTACTTCATTGTCCTTTACTGGCTAATATATCAACGCTGAGTGGGACATGGTAATTTTCTCTGCCTTAATATTTCACCTCTTCTGCCTTCACTCTCCTCTGCTGACTTATACTTTTGAGATGAGAGAGATTTCATATGCTTCTCTGTCCATACGTGATCCTCTCTGATATGGTGCATCAATTAGGAGAGTGACGCACATGCCTTAAGTGTAAAGTAGACGCAGTGGAATAGTAGGCTAGCAAACTCTTGGCTCTAACTGTGCATGATTCTAGCCCCACATTGCAAGCTAGTAGGTAGAAACAGTAGTTATTTACCTTTATTTATCAGACTCTGTGAATAGACTTGATAACCCGTTCCCTGAGCCTCAGAAATCCTCCTACGTGCCACAGTCCTTATGCATTTGTCCCCTAGAGGATTGACTTCTTACTCCTCATTGTCTCTGTGGTTTCCGCGCTTTTTAAGTATATATAAACCTCCTCCATAGCCCCGAACGACCTTCATATTAGTTCCGTGGCATTTAAGTGTGTATGATTAAAGCTTTTTTTCTTTTTTCGTTCCTTGTGGTGGATAGAATTAGATGGCGTTAAGTAGGGCAAGTTGAGTATGTACTCGTGTGTGTGTGTGTGTGTGTGTGTGTGTGTGTGTGTGTGTTTATGAATGTGTGTACGTATGTGTATATCTGTATGTATGTATGTATGCACTGTATATATGAATGTGTATATACGAGTATGTATGTATCTATGTATATGTATGCATGTGTGCGTGTGTGTGTTATAGAATGAGTGTACGAGTATGTGTATGTATGTGGGTATGAATATGTACGTGTGTAATGTATGTATGGATGTATGTAGCCTATGTACGTCTGTATGTATGTGTAAAGTGAGTCATGTTGGAGGTCATCGTCACATTGATTTATTGTACATACCATCCCTGCCAGTCGGTCACGTCACCCCACATTTAGGTCACCCCCTCCACCCTCACCTGTCCCTCCCACTACGCGTCCACCACTCCACAACTCAGCTCATTATTCCACTTTAGATAGCCATTCCACTACACTCCACTTTCCACTGTACTTCTTTCTCTTTCATGTGGATTGGGCCTTCTCTCTCTTCCCTTAACTGCTCCACATAAAGCACCATGACTTATCCACGCATATTCCACTCAGCCACTCCACTCTGCCTCTTTATCTGACCATTCCACCTCCCTCTCATGTGGATTGATCTACACCTGCAGCGCCTTTACCCTCCACACTTCCACCTCTCCACAGAGTCACCCCACTACTTAGTCCACCATGCAACACCACTTAACTACTCCACTGTTCCACTCCATATTACCACTTCGCTCTCTCCCGTATCGATTGTTGTGTATACTGCCCTTACGGCTACTTAACCTGCCTCACCCTGACCCTCACCCCCATCACCATCACCATCATCCTCACCCTCACCCTTGCCTTCACCCTCACCTTCGCCCCCACCATCACCATCACCATCACCATCACCCTCGCACACATCCTCACCCTCTCACCCTCTCCACCTTGCACTTTCGGGTGAATTACTGAGCTTGTTAGCCACATATTTAGGTCTCCTGTCTCTCATTTGCCTGATCCACCCAGCACTCCTCCACCAATGTACTTCCACTCTTCCACATAACCACTCCATCGCACCACCTCCCTTTCTTTCATGTGGAATACTTTGCTGTCATCATACGTACTCCTCTTCCATCCAGTGCCTCTCCACCACTTCACTTATCCACCATTCCACCTCTCCACTTAGACACAGCATCACACCAGCTCCCTCTCTTCCATGTAGACTGCACCTTTTCCTCATTCACGCTCATCTCTCCTCCCCACCACACCACCATTTCACCACAGTACCTCATTCCACCGCACTACCACATCACCACACAACCTCACTCACCACACTTATTTCCCTACTTCCACCACATGTATTTAACCGCCCTCCACCACACTTATTCACCTCTCCATCACACTATCTCCACCACACTTATTCATCTCCTTCCACCACACTGCCTCACTCCACCACACATATTTCCCTTCATCACACTACTTCTCTCCATCACATTTATTACCTCTCTCCACCACACTTAGCCTCCACCACACCACCTTCCTCCACCACACTTATGCACCTCTTTCCACCACACGCACTTACTGTACCTCCCTAACCACACCTCCTCTCTCCACCACACTTATTTCCTCCCTCCACCACGTCACCACATCACCAAAGAGGATGGGGGAGGAAGGGAGAGAGGGATGCAGGGTGGGGAGGGGAGGGGGAAGTCAGGGAGGGGGAGGAAGGGGTGGGATGGAGGTGCGAAGGGGAATGAGAGAGGGAGGGAGGGGAGGAGGAAGAGAAAGAGGGGTGTGGTGAATGAGCATTGTTACGATGTGTGAGGGGGGAGGCAGTCAGTGTGGTGGGAGGCATGGTGTGCGGAGGGAGTGTGGTAGTGTGGCGTGAGAAGCATCTGTGGTGGGCTACAGGTGGAATGAACCGCTAAAAAAAAACAGTTTAGCCTCCTCTTGTGCAGTTTAAACCTTAATGTCTGTGAAAAAAAAAAAATGCAGACATCAACGGTGTATGGAAATGAAACCCTGAGTATGTTTCAAAGTTATGCGGTTCTCTGTTGAAAATTTGATCGTTTCTGAGAATGGATAAATATTTACTGAATTCCTTACTTAAAGATACTCTAGCTGAAACCAAGAATGTGAAAAGTGCATGGTGAACTAAAGAAAAGGATCTAAGTCATGTTACATTGTGTGAAGTGATTTTTTTTTTTAATCAGATAATGTGAAATATTGTAAAAGTGTGAATATGCGTTGCTCTGTGCTGGGGCAAAACTTTCCTCAAAAATGGAAAACTTGCCGCCCTTACTACTCGGTGAAAAATCGAGAGTATGGGTGAATTCTTATTAACTATCGCACAACATTAAATTGCTTCTATGTTGAACGGCCAGTGTTCATATTATGAGCGGCAGCAAACTTTGCAGGAGTTACTCTTATTACTGTGGTTTAGTTTTCGTTGAGTGTGTGGTTTTTATAGTTTTCTGTGAATGCCAAGGGAGACTCGTGAATCCTCCCTCCAGAGCGTCCATGTGGAGATATGGCTTCAAGAATCCTGTGGAGTATGGGTTAGTAAATATGTTCTTATAAATGTTAAATTTTCACAGTGTTAAGTATTCATGAAGCACACCAGGGAAGACAATGAGTTGATGGTCATTTTCCATTTTTTGCCGTACTCATAGGACGGCCAAATCCACTGTGAGTCCCTAAATGTCACTCACTCATTCACTCACTCACTGGACGAAATCTGGCAAGTTGCATCCGTAACGTTTTATGGGCGTCACACTCGCTTCCATCAGTATTTGCCACACCCTTAAGAGTCCAGGTCATATAGGGGTGTGGGGTGGGGATACTGATGCTGTGTATGGTGTGCGTCTGGGGTGTGTTTGAAGTGCGTGTGGTGTGCATTTAGGAGGTGGAGATGAGCTGGGGTACCGGATATGGTTGGGATGGGTGAGACTTTCAGAGGTGTCTCTTTTTTTATGTGCATGCCTGTGAGGATCAATCAGGGTTCTGGGGACTTGAATGGTGAGTGAGTGAGTGTGTGGCCCATTGCGTTAGACATGCTGTTGTTTAGCTTTCTATCATGTATTTCTTTCTTCTGTTTTGTGACCCTACCCTACCCCTTCTATGGGTGGGAATGGAAATCGGGTTGATGATGATGATGACGATGATGGCGATGGTGATGATGGTGGGTAAGGTATACGTCTGATTTAATGAGTGCGTCCTAGATCTCCAGACGTGGCCTTTGCACTGTAACTCGATATTAAAGTTAGGAAAAGTTTGTAAGAGTACATGTAGATGTCCCCTTCGTATTTCCTAGAACTGCC
This sequence comes from Coenobita brevimanus, assembly GCF_032717465.1. Lineage (NCBI taxonomy): Eukaryota > Metazoa > Arthropoda > Malacostraca > Decapoda > Coenobitidae > Coenobita > Coenobita brevimanus. Next base: position 10,814,466 of record NC_137027.1, read on the forward strand.
TTCCTTGAATTCCTTACACTGACGTCGCCTGCCATGTTTGCGACTCGGACCATTCAAATCCACAAGAGTAAGAACATTTGCTGTGTTTCTTACCCCATTATAAGAAGAGTTTAAGCCTGTATCTGTGAAAAAAAAAATGAAAAATAGAAAAGGGGGCAGGTAAGTGAATGGTTCCAGATCGGTGTTAGCAAGAGACAAGGTTGTGTGATGTCCCCATGGTTGTTCGGGGTAGAGGGAGAGAGAGAGAGAGAGAGAGAGAGAGAGAGAGATAAACGTAAAAGAATAAACAGAAAATAAGAAATCAGTCTTATACATTAGCGCCCTTCTTTAGCACCATGTTATTACAAAGCAAAAATAACCACTTTAAATCCATGTTAACATAAAAACACATCTCTGGAATCTGACCATCATCTTTACCAATATTATTACCTGACACGTAGCTACTTTGGAAACCCGGCCTAGGTGCATTTTTCTTTTTTTATTTTTTTCTGAACTTTTACATTTTGCATCAACAGATTTCTAATATTTATTCAATTGCCTTTACTTCCCCGTGTGTGTATGGCTGTGTGTGTGTGTGTATGTATGTAAATCTGCATGTGTGCCATGTGGGCTGTGTGTGTATGTAAATGGGGCTGATCGTGAGGGTATTTAATTCTGTTTCAGCGACAAAAACGTGTGTACGTGACTCAGGATGAGGGTGTGTGTGTGTGTGTGTGTGTGTAGATGTGGGTTGCCTATATGTTTTTGTGCATATGTGTAATCTGTATGCGGTATTTTTCTGTGGATTGGAGTATGTGTGTATTTGTGAGGGTGTTTTGTTAGAGGTATGTGTATGTATCCATGAAAATAAATGTTCGTGAGCTTGTGTATATATTCATGCCTCTACAAATGAGCATGTTTATGTTGATGTGTGTGTGTGTGTGTGTGTGTGTGTGTGTGTGTGTGTGTGTGTGTGTGTGTGCTGATGTTTGCGTCCGTGTGTGTGCATGTATAATTATGAGCACCACGTACAGCATTTATGTCCGTGGTGTAAAGATACGTCCGTGAATGACATGTACCCGCTGTTCGTGTTTAAACATCTGTGTGTACGTGGCTATATGTATAATTCTGAACAGTGTATATTTGCGTGTGAGTATGAATAAATGATGTATAAAGTCTACGGTACATGAAAGAGTTGTCCTCACGCGGCGGGAGCTTCACAATTCGAATATTCAGCTCCTTCATCTCCCTGTCTCAAGAATGGAATATATTGGACTGCATGAAAGGAGGAAGTTCAGCCTGCAGTCCACCGGGTTTACGTTCACATCCAGCAGGGACAACAACAACACTGATCTATATACATGTGAGAGTGTATGTATTCTATGTGTTTGTATTTGACGTCAAGTATCCCATTGCATCTCTGTTCCTTGTGCCTGTGTGTGTGTGTTTATGTGTGTGTGTGTGTGTGTGTGTGTGTGTGTGTGTGTGTGTGTGTGTGTGTGTGTATTGCAGTGACGACCAAGATTGAGCGTCATCGTCACCGTAACTAGGGCAGTGTGTGTGTGGGGGGGGGGTTATCGGTGCGTGTTTGGAATTTCAGCCCGTGTGTGTGTTTATCGGTGTGTGTTTGGAATTTCAGCCCGTGTGTGTGTATTTCAGTGTGTGTATTTCGTGTGTGTGTATTTCATGTAAGTGTATTTCAGTGACGACCGAGTGGACTGTGGCGGGTTTGAGCGTCACTGGCACCGTAACAAAGGGCAGTGTGGGGTGTGCGGGGACCCCTGGGACACCCCGCCCCCACGCCCCCACGAGACCAGGGGCAGGTACGCCAGGGGCACGCTCGTCAGGAACTACACACAGGCACAGGTGGGTGGAAAGAGAGAGAGAGAGAGAGAGAGAGGGAGGGAGAGTGAGAATGTGTGTGTGTGTGTGTGTGTGTGTGTGTGTGTGTGTGTGTGTGTGTGTGTGTGTGTGTGTGTGTGTGTGTTCATTGGTAGGTAGATACTTTAGGTAGATAGATAGATAAACAGATAGATAGACGAACTTAAGACCCACAGACAGACAGACACAAATGTATTCATGGAAGACAGATAAATCCATAATCATGTACCTTAGCACTGTTTCCTTAAAAAAAAAAAAAAAAAAAAGCAGTATTTCCTTCAGTCACCCCCTTAATCTCTCTCTCTCTCTCTCTCTCTCTCTCTCTCTCTCTCTCTCTCAATCACGGACACACTATATGAGGACAAGGCTTTATTTATATGCAACGTTTCGCTCTATTAATCAAAACGTTTGGTAGAGCAGAACGTTCCCTCTCAAAAAAGGTTGTACTCAGAATTTTTTTTTTTTTTTCAGTATCGTGGGTATTCTTTGTCCTGCCAACATATATCTATTGACAAGTCTATCTCTGTGTCTGTCTCTGTACCTTTCTTTACCTGTCCGTCTGTCTATCTACCTGTCTGTGTATTTAAATGTCTGTCCGTATATATCTACTTTACTCTCTGCCATTATCCATCTATATATCATCTGTCTGCTTGTCTTTCTAACTGTCCATCCATCCATCCATCCATCTATCCACTGGTTGGGTTAGGATAGAATGCGTGTGATTAGGTTAGGTTAGGTTAGGTTAGGTTTGGCGGGTTTGATTATGCAAGATTTAGCTGGTTTGTATCAGGTTAAGTATGGTTAGAATAAGTTTGATTTGGCTAGTTATGGTAATAGAAAGTTAAGTTAATCTGGGTTAGGTTTAATATGTGTAGGACAGTTAGTGTAGTGTGTGTGTGTGTGTGTGTGTGTGTGTGTGTGTGTGTGTGTGTGTGTGTGTGTCTAAAACAATATCACAGTTCACGTCATTGCACTGTATTATTTTCCTTTGTGTTATTTCTTCTTACATTATCTGATCATATTGTCTTTGCCCGTTATTCTATTTAAGATTTTCTGTTTTTATTCTCTTCTTTATAGTTAACATTTTTACTGTGCTGTTCCTGTTGCAACCCCAGTCTCAGATGAACGTGAACCCTGTGGACTGCAGGCTGAAGTGGCCTTTCTTCTGCAGTCCTCTTGTCTCAGAACAGGGAGGGAGTGGTGGGATGTTTGCATAACCTTCCTGCCTATCTACCTACTGTCAGTCTGTCAGTCTCTCTGTCTATCTCTCTTTATTTATCTGTCTATCTATCTACCCCAGGCACTCACCCCTTCTCCCCCTGCAGGCTGTCTCGTGGATGACGGAGGTGACGGAGGGTGGCAGTGGGTGGGTGGAGTACAGGATTTGCCCCAGGGACAGTGTGTGGATCTCAGAAACCCCATCCTGCTTCAAACACACTCTCAAGGTTGGATCAGGATAAGTTGGATTTGATTAGGGTGGATTCGGTGGGATGTGGCTAGATTAGGTTCGATCAGGATAGGCTGGGTTAGGTCGGGTTGGGTTGGGTTAAGTTAGGATAGGTTAGCTTAGGCTTAGGTAGTGGAAGATTTAATTTCGCTGGGTTTGGAATGTTAAACTGGGTTGGCTTCTGTTAATCTGTATCTAGATAGTTTAGATCGGGTTACGTTTGGTTAAGTTAGGTTACACTGAGTTAGATTAAGTTAGGTTTGATTTAGACTTTTGAGACACCAGTACCATTCATATATACTATCAAGGTTGAAGTAGGATAATTTATGGAAGGCTGAGTTAGATTAGATGGGGTTTTTTACAGGTTAGACTGGGTTAGACTGAGCTACGGTGAGTTACTTTGACCTGGAATTAGTTACTTTGAGCTGGAGTGAGTTACTTTGCGTTGAGTTAAATAATTTTGTGCTGTGTTAAATTACATTCTGTTATGCTGAATTGAGTGGATAAAAACATCATTATTTTCTGAAGGTTATATTTCCGTTTGATTTTTTATATTAGATGTGTTCGTCCTGGGAGACAATACACACACAATACCACAAACACACATGAACACAACAACATTCCTCCGTCACCCTAGGCCTCTCATGTTGCTAATGTTGAACTGCAAGATCAGATGCAACATTAGGTTTTGAGAGAAGATTTGTTGACTTAGAAAACTTCCATTATTTTTGTGTTGGTTGTTAAGGGTTGTGAATGGTGTGTGTGTGTGTGTGTGTGTGTGTTTGTTTGTGTGTGTGTGTGTGTGTGTGTGTGTGCTTAGATAAATAAATAGACAGAAAGAAGGATAGACTGACTGACTGATTGATAGATAGAGAGATAGAGATAAATTGTGTGTGTGTGTGTGTGTGTGTGTGTGTGTGTGTGTGTGTGTGTGTGTGTGTGTGTGTGTGTGTGTGTTTGGATGTGTGACTGAACTGAAGAAGCCGCACCGACCGAATTCCACGCTGACAGTGCAATTAAGTGAGATTAATGTACCATGGAATTGCTTTCGCCAGACTTACCAACACCCAAACACATCCGCACTCGGTTCACTAGGGTTGGAGAGAGAGAGAGAGAGAGAGAGAGAGAGAGAGAGAGAGAGAGAGGAGAGGGAGAGGGGAGGGGGAAGTACGAAAAACGCTGCAGAGAATGAATAAAAAAAAAAGAAGAACGTAGATGAAATGGAAAAAAGGAGAGGGGGATGGAAAAAAGTCGAGGACGTAGAAATGAACACGACAGAGAGAGAGAGAGAGAGAGAGAGAGAGAGAGAGAGAGCATCCCAGGCAACAGAGGCATTTTTATAAAGACCTTCGTGAAGTGGTTAGACGAGTAAACTGCTGACCGAAAAAACCCGAGTTCGATCTCGCCTGTGACAAGGAATAATTGTTTAAGGATCTGAATTATACAACAGAAAGTTTCACTACCCTAACCATCAAACTTTTACACTGAACAGGAAAAAAAAAAATCGTAAAATTATAGGGTGAATTGAGAAAATACTTTAATGAATATGAGATTAATTACTTTGATGTGGAAATGTGAGGTGATTAGAGAGGAAAAACACGAGCATCAAGGCTGGGAATAAGGAGAAGGTGACCGAGGACGAGGTGGAGGAAAGAGAAGAAAATGTAGAGTACGTAAGGATGTGTCGTGAAATGAAAGGATCGTTGCCGAGTAGGAGCAGAATTACCACCCCTCCGACAGGATGCTGCATCAGGCCAGAGATGCAATAGATATAGGACGATTAGGCAATAGATACAGTAGCTAAAGGACTGCATTGTAGGTGAGGCAACATATAAATTAAATAAACACACTATCAGGAGAGATCAGGCAATAGATAAACAGATGGCGGGACCATCAGATGAGGGTGGTATACTCTGTCCACTTTAACTTGGCCTAAATATGACGCTTCTCCATCTTGAATATTGAGCTGTGACAAGAGGTTAACACACGAACACAGTGCCAGTCACGAAGAAGTGCTATGGAAGGGACGTAGAGCCGTAGACTTATCCTTTTCTGCCACTAAGATACAAAAAGGACGAAATAGTGGGCCAAGTTAAAAGGTAAACCAAGTAGACTGCAGGCTGAAGTTCCCCCTCTCCTGCAGTCCACCGTTTTCTATTGAGGGGGAAAAAAAGACGGAGTTGAGGGATGTTTGTATAACCAGGTCGCTCCACTGCCCAGTTTTATCGTTGTCACCGCACGAAGGCGTCCCTCTCCAGCACCAGGCGAGGGGCAGACAGGGGAACAAGGTCAGACAGCAATAACAGCAGATAAAAGCAGACGGTGGGCGGTGAAAACACAATGGGGAAGCAGATTTTTTCCGCGGGGGTGCGCAGTGCGGGTCACGTAATGTAAAAACCCGCACAATAGAGACGTAAATTATCAAACGCTAGCAAACAAAGGCAACCAACACATAGGGACTGAAAAAAAAAAAAAAAAAAATGGAAAATACAACGGAAGTGAAACGGAAAAATACAGAATATCAAACAGGAAACAAAAATTACAAACACAAACCACATAAAATAAGGACAAAAATAGTTAGTAAATGCAGAGAAAAAAGCAGATACGGAAAAAATAGCACAGGAAAATTAATAATGAATAAAAACAGAGCAATTATGGAAAAATAAATAAAATTGAACCTCCAAAACCGATTTAGGAAATATTAATACAAACTGAATAGACACAAAAAATAAATAGAAAGAAAATAGAGAGAGAGAAGAAATATTCGGAACTGCCGAGCCAATCAGCGAACACAAAATTCTCTCTCTCTCTCTCTCTCTCTCTCTCTCTCTCTCTCTCTCTCTCTCTCACACACACACACACACACAGCCGCACGAGATAAGTTATTCAAGATCTACCTGGCGCTATACACCTTTTGGGAACCTGTCTGCTTTAAATACAGGTAATTTACGTTGCTTTTCTACCTTTAAGTGCTTTAGTTTGATGCCTCCCCCTCCCCCTCCGCCCCTCGAGGTGAATGCTATCTGACCTTCTGACTGTCGAAAAAGAGGTATGTTAGTTTGGTTGTAGATTTAGGTTCATCTGGAAGTGAACCCCGTGAACTACAGGCTCAAACTATCCCTCAGCAGTCCACCATCCCTCCTTTGGTGAATAGGGAGGTTGTTGAGGGACATTGGTGTATCTAGGCTGCTCCACCGCCCAGCCATATCAGTGCCACCACGTGAAGGCGTCCCTCTCCACCACTAGAATGAAATACAATAATCATCAGACTTTACTGAGTGGATTTTTTTTTATTACTTTATTAAAATGTATAAAACTGTCTGACGAAAAGAAGACGATGATATAAAAAAAATCTTGCGGTACTGGATGGGCTAATTAAGGACAGGTAAAGGTAGAACTAATTGATTCCTCTCACGTGAGCAGTAAGCCTCTCGTGTTGTCGATCGCTGGGATATTAGAGAGAGAGAGAGAGAGAGAGAGAGAGTGTGTGTGTGTGTGTGTGTGTGTGTGTGTGTGTGTGTGTGTGTGTGTGTGTGTGTGTTCATACCCAATTGTTCGAAACTTATTGTATTTTTCCAAAGCTCACACACACACACACACACACACACACACACACACACACACACACACACAGAACGCAGCCAAGAACACCCACTGTATATATTTTTCCTGTCTTTTTTGCCCGTTGCCAGCTCGCCCTACTTCCTCATTTCGAAACGAGCCGATGAAAGCACAATAATGAACAGAAATGAACAATGTAACAGATGATGAAAGACGTGGTAGGAGAAAGGGATGGAGAACAAAGGAGATAAAGTAATTGAATAAATGGTTTGGAGACACTGAAAGAAGGTGAGACTAATGTGTGGATGGAAATTATTGAACATAGGTATAAAATTATTGGTGATGATGGTGGTGGTGGTGGTGATGATGGTGATGGTGGTGATGATGATGATGATGATGGTGGTGATGATGATGATGATGATGATGGAAGTAGGAGAAGAGGGGAGAAAATAAATTTGGAGTTCAATTAAATGAGTAAATTATGATTAGAGGTACTGAAAGGAGTAAGGAAAAAAATAAGGAGAGAAAAGGAAGTCAGAGAAGAAATAGTTATATAGAAAACGATACGATGATGATGATGATGATGATGATGATGATAAAGATGAAGATGATGATGATGATGATGATGATGATGATGATGGACGTGGTGAAAAAAAAAATGGAATAATGACAGGGGAGACAAATATGCGTAGGACGAAAAATACATGTTTATTAGAAGGGAGAAAAAAATATGGCAGACTTAGGCAGGAATGTGTGACGTTGACGTAAGAGCTAATACTGTGATAATATACTAAAATGTGATATACTGCTGCTGTGGCCTGTAATATGCTGGTATGCTGGAGTGTGGTGTGTAGTGGCTAGTGGTATAATGGTATGATTTACGATGCAGTGGGGTATTAGGTATTATTATTCCCGTATGGTGATACATTGACATACTCTTAATAGAATGGTTTGATCTAGTGTGATGCAGTGGTGTATTAGGGTATATTTTGCTGGTATGCTAATGTACTGATATGTTGATACTCTATTGATTTGGTATTATGTGGTGTAGCGGTGTTGCAGGTTGTAGTATGTTGGTATGCCGGGATATGTGGGGTATGAGGATGTTCAAGCCAGTATATCAGTATTTGGAGTCCGGTGTGGTATGCTAGAAATCGGTGTGGTTATGCGGTGGTGTGGTGCTGTGGTAGAGCTGTTGTGGTGTGGTGGTGTGGAGCAGTATCTTGTAATATGCTGAGATGTGGTGTGTTGGTGTGGTGGTGTAGAAAGCAGCACTGTGTTGGTATTTGAGAGACCTATGTGGTAATATGTTGGTCTGTTGGAATGTGGTGTGATGGGGTAAGGTTAAAACTCCCTCTCTCTTCCCCTCTCCTCTTTCCTCCTCTCCCCTCTTCCTCCCCGTTCTCCCTCTCCTTCTCTCCTCCCCTCCTCTCCTCTTTCTCCTTCTCCCTCGCTCCTCTCTCCTATCCTTCCCTTCCTCTCTCCTTTTCTCCCTTTCCCCTCTCTTCTCCTCCCCTTCCTCTCCCCTCTCTTCCCCTCACCTTTCTCTCCCTTTTTCCTCCCCCCTTTCTGCCCCACTCTTCTCCTCTCTTTTCTCTCCCCTCTCTTCTTCTCTCCTTCCTCTATCCTCTCTTCTCTTCCTCCTCCTTTCCCCCTCCTCTCCCCCTCACCCCAACACCACTGGGCCTACACTCATGGTCGAAGTGGAGGGGGGCCAGAGAGGGGTTGGGGGGAGGGGAGAGTGTAATGGAGAATGTGGAGGGGAAGGAAGGACAGTAGGGGTGTGAGGGAGGGAGTTGTGGAAGGAAGAGAGAGTGAGAGGGTGAGGAGAGAAAGCTAGGGTGCAGGGAGGGGGTGAGAGTGAGCAGGAGAGTGAAGAGAATGTGAGGATGAAGAAATAATAGGGGAGAGAAAGAGACTGAAAGTGAGAGAAGAGATGGTGAGAGGAGAGTGGGTAGAATGCAGGGGTAGAGAAGGACTGGAATGGGGAGAGTTAGGCAGCAGAGGGAAGAGAGGAGATGTGAGAGGCAGAGAGGAGGGCAGACAGAGAGGAAGTGAAAGGGGAGCTGAGGGGAGAAATTAGTGAGTGAGGACAGAGTGGGGGAGAGGGAGATGAGAGAGACAGATGGGAGGGGAAGTGAGGACAGAGAGGAGATGGAAAGGGATCGGAGGGGAGAAATTGGTGAGTATTGAGTAGGGGGAGAATAGGAAAAGATTAAAGGAGGAGGAGGGGGCGTAAAGGAGGGAGGGAGAAGGTGGAGGGAGTGGAGACGGCTACCTCATGGGATTTACGGGGATTTAAAAAGAAAATCATTGAGAAATACTGAAAATAAATCTCTGGTAAACGCAATTGCACAGAAGGAACCAAATCTAAAATAAAACGTAATTATATTTTATTTTCTGTCAGTTACTTCATTATTTTTGCAACTCGACATTCAGATCCCTGGGAAGGCAGTGCACTGAGGTAAATATGTGGTGAGTGATTCCTTGTGAGACCGAGCGAATGACTGTGCATGACTTGGAGTTCTCTCTCTCTCTCTCTCTCTCTCTCTCTCTCTCTCTCTCTCTCTCTCTCAGTAAACATCAATAATAACACACGTTGTCACAGTTACCCCCATCACATCCAAGGGCAGACTGCGTTTTCACTCACACGTATTCAACCGCAAAGAAAACGGGTCTTATGCCAAACACCGCCCTAGAGATTCGCATATGACCATCGATTCTTCTCGTAACTACTGGACTGTGATTTTCTTTTCGGAGGAGGAGCAAGAAAATGGATTATTCTCACTTCTCTTGGCCATCTTACAGCCAAGTCCCTCCCCGTACTGTGGTTTTTTCTCATAGGAAGATCGAGAAGAGGAGAGGTCAGCTTCTTCCCATGTCACTTGTTCTCTCTGCGGAAAATGAGACAGTCAGACAGACAGACCATTAACAAATCGCCACTCTGCAAACGCCAGAGAGAGAGAGAGAGAGAGAGAGAGAGAGAGAGAGAGAATCAGACTCGAGGCTTGGAGATTTTGTATTTACTCAACAAATCGCCACTCTGCCATCATCATCAGGAGGTCAGGATGATTCAACACCCTCTCACCTCGTGTCGAAATTATCACCCGCAATGTGGTCTTCGTCGCAAACTTTTATGAATTCAAAGGCCACACAAGGAGTACAAAGGAATTCAAACGGCAAAAGATCTACCATTCAGGGCGAGAATGTTTGTTGTAAATAGTCAGCGGATTTACTGGGTGAAATTAAGTAAAAATAAAAAATGATAAAATAATGACTGTTTCGTATTCTGTGTGTGTGTGTGTGTGTGTGTGTGTGTGTGTGTGTGTGTGTGTGTGTGTGTTACTTTTACCCACACTGAACTCTTTACACTATTTCTACCACTCTCCTTCACCATGTGTGGATGTGGATGTGATAGGAAGCGTTATGAGGAACACACTGAGGTGGTTTGGCCATGTGGAGAGGATGGAGGGTGAAAGACTGACGAAGAGAGTGTATGTGAGTGAGGTGGAGGGGGGAAGAGGGAGGGGGAGGCCGAGGATGAGATGGAGGGATGGGGTGGAGAGGTATATGAGAGAGGGGGGTGTGAGTTGGGAGCAGGGCAGTGAAATGGCGGGGGACAGGGTGACTTGGAGGCGATTTGTTTGTGGCCACCCCAAACGGGAGTGAGGCGTCTGGCAATAGATAGATAGATAGATAGATCCTTCACCATACACTCAACACATGCATATCCTCTCCTTTTTTTTTAAATTGAACTTTGAACACTACGTATAGATGTATTCTTTGTCTTATTTAATTAAAAAGAGGTCCAGACGATGATGATAATGATGATGATGATGATGATGATGATGATGATGATGATGATAATGATAACGATGGTAATGGGGATGATGATGAGAAGAAGAAGGATGTTGGTGATGATGAGGAAGAGGACGAAGAGGAAGAGGAGGAGAAGGATGTTGATGATGAAGATGTTGATGATGATGATGATGATGATGATGATTGGTGATGATGTACGCACACCTCTCACTTTCTTTCTCCCCCTCCAGGACGCCTTAGGAAGAACACAACTTCCGGTGAACGTGACGGGGAAATCCGGGAAAGTGACACACCACCTGCGTCTCCCACCTGACCTCATCTGCCCAGCCTGCGTTGTACAGGTGAGTCTCCGATAATTAGTTCATCGTCATCATCGTCTCCTTCGTCAGCGTCGTCGTCGGCGTCACAGTCGTCTTGATTTTTATCTTCATTTTCATCGTCATAATTATCTTCGTGATCGTCATTAGATTATTTATTATTAATATTATTATTATTATTATTATTATTATTATTATCGTTATTATTATTTGTAGTAGTAGTAGTGGTAGCAGTAATAGTAGTAATAGTAATAGTAATCCATGGTATTCAAGTGTAACATAAGAAATCCAGGCTACTGAGTTTTTTCTTTTTTTCAATGCCTGCATCTTGGGGACATTATGCAGTTGCTAATTAACACTCTAAGATTTTTGTGCACACTCTTAGCTGAATAATCTCAGGTGGTGTCAGCTAGAGTACCAGAATTGTCCCTGTCATGAGAGGGTTATTGAAGACAGTATTAATGGTGATAGTACTTAATGGAAATATTTATCAACAGTGGCGGTACGTGCAGATGGGGAGAACAGGCAGGGGTGATTATCGTGCCTGTGCTGACGTGGCCATCACCCCTAAGGCACCAGTACCCACTGTCACCAACACCACCACCGTCCAGTCACGAAGGGGGCAGGCCACGACTCTAACCACTCCACCACCGACCACCAGCCAGTCCATTCCACCCACCACGACCACCACAACGCCCAACCCACGCACGACACTTTCTTCAAGATCAACGACAACGCCACTTCCACGCACGACGATTGCTACAACGCCCATCCCACGCTCCACATCCATCGCCACGCCCTCTCCACGCCCAGTTACAACGCTTCCACCAAGATCAGCAGCCACCACGCCTTATCCACGCCCAACAACGCTAAGACCACGACCAGTAACATCGGCAGTTCCACGCAACACAACCACAACGACGCCCATCCCACGCTCCGCAACCACCACGCCCATTCCACGCCCAACAACGCTTTCACAAAGATCAACAACCACCACCACACCCATTCCACCCAACAAAACCACAACCACCACCACGCCCATCCCAAGCTCCGCAGCCACCACGTCCATTCCACGCTTAGCCACCACCACGCCTATTCCACGCAACACAACTACCACGCCTATTCCACGCCCAACAACGCTTCCACCACGCTCAGGCACCACCACGCCTGTTCCTCGCCTAACAACGCTTCCACCACGCTCAGGCACCACCACGCCCATTCCACGCTCCACAACCAAGGCGCTCATTGCACGCTCCTCAACCGCCACGCCCACTCCACCCCCCAAAACGCTCACATCACGCCCAGCCACAACAACAACGACTTCCATTCCACGCCCAACAACGATAGCAACAACCACGCCCATTTCACGCCCATCAGCTTCCCCCATCCCACGCCCAACCAAGTTCTTTTCACGCCCGCCCACTTCACGCGCACGCTCAACCACGCCATCTCCACGCCCAACTTCGTCCGCCCCACGCAGGATCATTCTTATCTCACGCCCAGTGACGTTATTTTCACGCCTAAACACGACGTCATTTTCAAGCCCAACTACGTCAAATCCCCGCCCTGCCACGTCACTTTCTCGCCCTAGTACATCACATCCCCGTCCAACTACGCCACACCCCCGCCCATTTTCACGCCCGAATGCATCATCTTCACGCCCGACCACACCCAAACGCCCCTACACATTCCGCCCACGCCTTGCTTCCCCCCCTACCCGCCCGCGCACGACCATGACCCCTCCGCCTGATCCCGCCCCCACGAGGTCACCAAATCCCCAGGTCACCACGCAGGGTCACCAAGCTGGGGAGTCAGAGGGGGGCGGCGGAGAGGTCAGGATCCGACCTGACCCCAGCCTCCTCCTGCTACTCCTTCTCTCGTTATCTGTGGCTGTTAGATAAGATGGAGAGCGACCTGTTAAGCATATAAGGATTTAGCTGTTGTTGATATTGCTTTCCATCGTAGTGTAGTTGTGTGTATATTTAGTCCCCTGTATACGTACCCTTTTCTTCTGTTTTCTGGTCTTTTCTTGTATAGTATTTTTCTTTTCATTCTATTTCCTGTTCTTTTCTTTTTCTTGTCTTTTCTTCTCCATTTCTTGTCTTTTCTTTGTCTTTTCTTTATCTTTTCTTTTTCTTGTCTTTTCTTTGTCTTTTCTTTATCTTTTCTTTTTCTTGTCTTTTCATTTCTTTTTCTTGCATTTTCTTTTCTTTTTCTCGTCTTTTCATTTCTTTTCCTTGTATTTTCTCTTCTGTTTCTTGTCTTTTTTTGTCTATTTCTTGTCTTTTCAATTTTTTTTCTCGTCTCTTCATTTCTTTTCCTTGTATTTTCTCTTCTTTTTGTTGTTTTTATTTTCTTGTCTTTTCTTTTTCTTTCTTTTCTCTTCTTTTTCTTGCCTTTTCATTTTCTTGTCTTTTTTGTATTAACTCCACTGCAAATTAAAAAAAAAATACCTTCTTAACCCTCAGATTTCAGGTGTCCCAGTGTCAAGAGGAATAGTTAAGTCTGACCCTAGATAAAACACGGAATTAAGTCGCCTCTCAATGTCTTAAGATGACCTTGAATTATCCTCCGACCTTGTACGATGCTCCAAGGGTGATTATGGCTGTGAAAGTCAAGGTTTATCTATCTATCTATCTATTGCCAGACGCCTTAATCCCATAAGAGGTGGCCACAAACAAATCGCCTCCATGTTGCCCTGTCCCCCGCCAAGATGAAGATAAAATACATAGATCGTCCCTCTTGGCATTAGGTTTAAGTTCCATTCCTCCCTATACTTTTTTTTTTTTTTTGCTGCTTTCCTTAAATGTAGAGTGGCAGTGGAATGAAGGCAGCTGTGATTTTCTTTTCTTTTTTTTTTCTTTTTTTTGAGCACATCCCTGGATTATAATGAGGACTGCCAGTAATTTTTGTTGATATATTTAGGTGTGCATGTTTCAAGAGTTTTATGGATCAGATATTTGAGAATGTTAGTTGAAAAATCGTTTAATAAAGACAAAATAATCTGTACTATGACTAGGCTTAGAGGTTCAAAAAAGAAAAGGGGTTGTATAGATCAGGAATATACCTTGAAAATGCTAGTTGAAAAGCGTACCTGTGTCTGTCTAGGTTGGGACATTTGTGAGGGGTATTTGTCAGCTGGTAGTTCTTGGAGGATGCTGTTTACCTGGAGATTTTGGATGGTTGTGGTGGCTGTGTGTTTACGTACGTGTTTAGAGGTACAAAGGAAAGTAAACAGCAACAGACCCACTGCCCTCTCGCGGCTGTTTGATTTAGGGAAGGTTGTAAAACTATTCTATCATTTTCTATCAGTTTGAGACAAGGATAGTGTTGGGTGAAGCGGGGGAATGTTGCTGAGATATTTTATGGTGTTGGGTAGTCTTTTATTTCCTGTTTGTTTATGGACGGTACATCATGAAGTGACAAGGAAAGGAATGGATTTTGAACTTGAGCAACGAGCTGTGTGTCTCTCATACTCACACGATTTTTTTATTGCACGTACTTTTGATTCCTGATGTAAGTGATCTATATTTCTGGTTTTGGTGCATCCTGTTGTTATTAATTGGCTCTGCAGCAATGGGGACACCTCCAATTACATGAGAAATAAAAGGAGAACAATAACAGGTGAGAGAAATGGGAAGAACAGATGAGTGGCTGAAAAAACAAGAGGGGTGTATCAGGGCAGAGAAACTTTCAGACCTTAACTTCGAGATCTTAACTTTGACACTTTAACTTTGACACTTTAACTTTGACACTTTAACTTTGACACTTCAACTTTGACACCTTAACTTTGGCACTTTAACTTTGACACTTTAACTTTGACACTCTAACTTTCAGACTTTAACTGTTGTATGTATTTTTGAGCTCAGTGTGTCAATTTTTAGGTCAGTGTGCGTATCTAGGTTAGTTTAAGTTCCTGTATTCCATGTCTCACAGTACTTAACCTCGTGGGAACAATTACGTGTCTTCAGTATTCTACCTGTATCGAGAGTGCAGTATATTTAATCAGTGTATATTTTTGTCGTGGCCACCCTGGATGAACTCTGGGATTAGACGTGAATTGATACCCGTAAACACACGCTTTGTTCTTGCCTTTAAGACATCGTTTGAGTGTATTTGAAACTTACACCTCAATAAAATATAAATCTTACGTGTCTTTGTTGTGTGACGTGACAGGAGGCAAAGGTTTACTGAAGGGACAAGTGAGGGTAGAAAGAATAGGGTTTATACTTAGAGACTTAATAGCAGCTTTAAATGCGTTACGATCTTACCCATTCCCCACGTATCCCCTATCCTGGACCGATATTCTCGACAAACAAGGAAGATCCCTAGCACCTCTTCCTTAGCGATTTATTTTCGGATACAGGTTCTTAATATCCACATGTACGTTATCTATGCAGAGTATGGCGATATTGGAGGGATTTATGTAACACAGAATAGGACAATAAGGTACAATAAACAAAATAAATCGCTTAGGAAAAAGTGTTAGGGAGTTTCCTTAACCAACAAAAGGCCCCGGAGGTCTTCACATAGGGTTCAATCTTAAGTCTTCCTCCAGGCGTTCATCCCTCCACATTCAAATCTGTGACCCTCCTCCACCTGTCCCATTCTCCCCTCCTCCACTATTCTCCCCTCCTCCACCTGTCTCGTTCTCTCCTCCACCACCATTTTCCCTTCCACCACCACTCCCATTCTCCACTCCACCATTCTCCCCTCCTCCACCACTCCCATTCTCCCCTCCTCCCACATGATCAGACTATCTTAACTCCGGGCTTTTATCACTTCTTTAATTTCTCTTATGCCAAATCTCACTCCTAGCTTAGTATTCTCAGTTTTAACAACCACCGAGACCCTACTTGCTCATCTCACCGTTCTCATTTCCTTCTCTTCCAGTTTGTTTATATCGTCATTTCCTACAGGTAAAATATTCACTCCCTTACAGCATAACACGTCACACATTTTTTGAATAGCGTACCCTTGAGACTAACAGAACCCCCCCTTCATAATCAAGAGCTGCAGTGGTTCCCCAGACTTCTCCCATCCACTTCACATTCTAGTACTGGAACAAGCCTCTGGTCCCCCGACACTCAACTTGTTTCCCAAATAAAAAAAAAAATAAAAATAAAAATAATCCATGCATTCCAGGTGTCTGTCACTACAAGCAGACACTTTTCAAACTTTCCTCTATAACCCAAACACCTCTAAATTCTGAACGTTGAAAAATATCTCACATTCTGCAAGTCTAACACCACTACATCTCTTTTTAACATATTTATTTACAAAGTGTGCACTGGAGAGAATTCATGCCAACTCTGTCTTTACACACACCTCAGGGCCTTGCACCTCAACATTACCTTCCTCACACCTACTGGCCATGACTTTTTATTTACCTGTATTAATTCAGGAAACCTCTTCATCCATCATTTATCCTCACCTCTCAACCTCCCTCAGTCATCCTACATACTTTCAGCAGCCATTACGTAGACTCTCGTTCTCATTGGGTAAGGAGACTCCCAAACACCTCTTCCCAAGCGATTTGTTCTACAGACTACCCATTAGTATCCTCTTGTTTTGCATCTTATATATTTATTTTAATGTCGACATAGATTCCACAAATAACACAGAAGAATATAGTAACGGAGTAGCCACAGAAATAAACCGGTAAGGAAGAGGTGTTAGGATGTCAGTAAGCTTCCTAACTTCACAAGAAAACCACCATAAAAAGAAAAAAAAGAAAAAGAAAAAAAGAAAAAAAAATAGGCAGTACATCAAATTCTCAAAAAAAAAAAAAAAGCGAAAAAGAAGTGACTGGCATGATAATTTTAAATTAATGAGCGTAATTGGGTCTAATGGGTGATTAAGTGGCTGAGGTGATTATGCCTGTGGGTTAATTGCCTCTTAGGAGAATATGAGGGCGCTGAACTGACTTGATAATGATGAGAGAGAGAAAGAGAGAGAGAGAGAGAGAGAGAGAGAGGCAGAGACAGAGACAGAGACAGACAGACAGACAAACAAACAGACAGACAGAAAGAAGAAAGATAATGTGAACAGGGATGGAACAGAGAGGAGAAAGGAAGGGGAGCATCTCTCTCACTCACACACACACACACACACACACACACACACACACACACACACACACACACACACACACAGTGAGAGAGAGAGAGAGAGAGAGAGAGAGAAAGAAAGAAAGAAGAAGAAGAAGAAAAAGGTGTGAACAAAAGTAAATGTATGATAGAGAGGGGAAGGAGGATTAGAGAGAAAGAGAGAGAGAGAGAGAGAGAGAGAGAGAGGGAGGGAGGAGAGAGAGAAAGAGAGAGAGAGGTGTTTGGTTAGCGAGTTATCTCAAATTCCCAGCAATCTCAACAGGAAGTGCTTGGCTCTCTCTCTCTCTCTTCCCTGGCAACACAATTTACAAAGATCAACACTCCCTCTTCTTGCCCTGGGAAACGACAAACTCATGAAACATCAATACAAAGGGACACAGATTTCAAACAGCGCAATACAGCACCACACAACACAGCACAATACAGCACAACACAGCACAACACAACACCACACAACACAAAACAACACCGCACAACACAAAACAACACCACACAAACACTCCTCTTGCAACAGGGAGAAAATATGCATGAAATCAACACAATACTGCACCGACATCAATAAGAGACGTGTAAAGGTTTATATAAGAGTTTTCCAGAGAAGAGAAGGAAGGGAGGGAGAGAAGAGAGAAGGAAGAAAGGGAGAGAAGGACGGGCATGGCAGAGAAGAGTGGGATAGTATGTGATGATGCAGATTACTCTAACTTTTTCTCCACGAAGGACAAAAGGAAAGAGTAAGTACGCATAACCCTCTCATACTTTTCGCTTCGTGGCGCGGTTATGATAAATGAAGATAAGAGCTGGCAGTAATAATGAGGCCACGGCACAGATAACACAGAGATAAGATAAGCCTGCAGTGGTTAACCCTTCCTCCACGTGGTGTCCTTCTTAAGCTGAATAAAATCGTCTGGCGGTGGCGAGAACGAAGGCAAAATAATATCAGTATTCTCAAGGATTTATTGAAGATTTTTATTACCCCTTTCATTACGAGAGGTCTTCCGTAGGCTAAAAAAAAAAAAATGAAAGCAGCAAGAGTGACATTTAAAAGAGGATGGGATGTGGAGAGAAAGCAT
>NC_137027.1:10837649-10877649 GCF_032717465.1 Coenobita brevimanus
CCTACCCTACCCTACCCTACCCGAACCTAACCTAACCTAACCTAACAACATAACCCAAAATACCTAACCTACCCTAACCCAACCTAACCTAACCTAACCCAACGTAACCACCTAACCTAACCTAACCCAACCTAACCTAACCTACCCTACCCTAACCTAACCTAACCCAACCAAACCTAACCTAACCTAAACCTAACCAAACCTAACCTAACCTACCCTAACCTAACCTAACCTAACCCAACCTAACCTAACCTAACCAAACCTAACCTAACCTAACCTAACCTACCCTAACCTAACCTAACCCAACCTAACCTAACCCAACCTAACCTAACCTAACCAAACCTAACCCAACCTAACCTAACCTAACCTACCCTAACCTAACCTAACCCAACCTAACCTAACCTAACCAAACCTAACCTAACCAAACCTAACCTAACCTAACCTAACCCAACCTAACCTAACCCAACCTAACCTAACCCAACCTAACCTAACCCAACCTCACCTAACCCAACCTCACCTAACCTAACCTACCCTAACCTAACCCAACCCAACCTAACCCAACCTAACCTAACCAAACCTAACCTAACCTACCCTAACCTAACCTAACCTAACCCAACCTAACCTAACCCAACCTAACCTAACCCAACCTAACCTAACCCAACCTAACCTAACCCAACCTCACCTAACCTAACCTACCCTAACCTAACCTAACCCAACCCAACCTAACCCAACCTAACCTAACCCAACCTAACCTAACCTACCCTACCCTACCCTAACCTAACCTAACCCAACCTAACCTAACCCAACCTAACCTAACCTACCCTAACCTAACCTAACCTAACCCAACCCAACCTAACCCAACCTAACCTAATCTTACCTACCCTAACCCAACCTAACCTAACCTAACCTAACCAGACACCTCTAGTAGTGAAGGGGTTAATGAAGGCTATACCCAACCCCCCCACTTCGAAAACCCTTGCCAGAATTGTTTAAAAAAAAATGGAGAAGGAAATAAAATACGAAATAGGTCGAAATAAATCATCGGAGTGAAGATGTTAACCTGTTCATGTTTTTCGGAATATAATTAAAATATTATTTATAGCTTCCCATTAATTAATCTCAAGTGAAACATAAAGAAACTGAAGAAACTGAAACAAGAACAAGGTGGTAACTAAGCACGCGACGCTCTCACATACACTTTCCGTCTAATGCTGCAGATTAAACAAAATGTTCACGAGAAAAAAAAGCATATATATATATATATATATATATATATATATATATATATATATATATATATATATATATATATATATATATATATATATATATATTGCAAATGAAGAGAGAAAAGAAAAATAATATAAAAAAGAAAAATATGAAAGATTTACACCCAATCAGGATGAGTCAGGAAGGACCTGGAGTCACGCAGCACCCTAATGAATTCTCTCTCTCTCTCTCTCTCTCTCTCTCTCTCTCTCTCTCTCTCTCTCACACACACACACACACACACACACACACACACACACACACACATACATACATACACACACAGTAGAATGCACAGGAAGCAAAGTGATTTTTCTTCCGGCTAATCCACCACCACCACCACCAACAACAACACCAACATCATCATCAACGACAAGAACAACAACAACAATATGCATAATTATAGAACACTGCAGCACGTCAATCTGCCAGGTAATTAAATGATATGCGCACTATAATTCAGAGATAATCCATGGACGGGAGAGAGAGAGAGAGAGAGAGAGAGAGAGAGAGAGAGAGAGAGAGAGGAGTTAATTAATACCTGGGTGACACCTGCCTTGCTCTGTCTCACACGGATCAGGAGGAAATCTTTTTATTATTTTTTCGCTCAATATTTTTCACCTGCACCCCGAGACGCAAAGTATATGAGAGCCTCGACTTCTCTTAGTTCTTACCCTATTTTCATTGCAAGGTGTTGGTGTTATATGGTGGCGACTGTCATCCACTCACTTGATGTAGCGCTGCCTACTTCTTCCTTTACCTTGATCATTCTTTTTGCTTCTGTCATCCATTTTTCTTTTGCCTCCAATCCTCCCTGTCACTTATATTACGCTTATTTCCATTCCAAGTGGCTCTACACTGAGTGGCAAGCCTAATGGATTCCTGTAATTCAGGAAACCAATTTTAACGCCAGGTGGCAACCATACCATCAAGTAACTTGGTTTGGTAGCGTCGAGTCTGTTATGGTGGCCCTGTTAAGTGGGTGGAGACGTGAATGCTGCGTCCATCCAGGAACCAAGCCTCTACACTTTTCCCTGTCCCTCGCTATGGCAAGGTGCTGTTTACTGCAAGGAGACATCAGTTTACTGCACGGGACAGCCCTGCAGGGGCGGTTGCTTGCCTGCGGTTGCCGGGTCTGGTCGGCCAGACACACTGATTTTATTCAAAAACAACTACAGGGTGTATTGTCTTAAATAAAAAAGGATAATTATAAGTAAATAGGAGTGAATCATTTTCTTATGTAAATATCGTAATTTTCATTTACAACACAAGAGAGTATGACATTAATGTAAACTATATCCATAATGTAAACTATATCCATAATGTAAACTATATCCATAATGTAAACTATATCCATAATGTAAACTATATCCATAACGAAAACTATATCGATATTTACAAAATACACATAGCATACAATAGAATATTACGGTGCAGTAGTAGAAGTGGTGGTAGTAGTTGTAGTAGGACGCCGAGGTATGCGGCTGGAGTATGTGTCAGGCTCAGGGAAGATGGACGCACCTGCCCTGCATAGTCCCAGGTCACCCTTGGTCATGGTGTGGCACCCGTTAGCCCACCAAAAATGCAGTCGGTGGATGGTTACCAACGTCCCGAGAGGCACTACCGTGGGAGTGGCGTGAGGCCAAGGCGTGGTAGCTGGCCTTGCAAAGCACTTACAGCTCTTCTCAATAGGGTGGAGTCAAAGGCTTTTCGTCTCATTAACTCTCCTCCTCTTACTGACTCCCTTCAACCTCTGTCTCTTCGTCGCACTGTTGCATCTTTATCTCTTTTCTATCACTACTTTAATGGTCACTGCTCCTCTGAACTGTCTGCTTGCATTCCTCCACCTCTACGACGGGCGCGTAGCACCCGTCTGGCAGCAAACTCTCATCCCTTTTCTGTCCAACTCTCTAATGCAAGAGTTAACCGTTACTCCCAGTCTTTCATTTATGCAACAGGTCAGCTCTGGAACTGTCTCCCTCTGTCTGTATTTCCTGCTGCCTATGATCTCCAGTCTTTCAAACGTAGTGTGTCCAGGCATCTCAAAATGATCGGATCTTGAATTTGGCTCTCTATTGTATTTTGTTTTTCTCTTGGAGGGAACTGTTACTGCGGGCTCATGGCCTTTGGTTCCTTCTTCCTCGCATAAAAAAAAAAAAAAAAAAAAAAAGCTGCCACATCTGGGCTGAGACTATGTATACATGTATGTATGTTAACACAATATCTCGTCAATGCCTCAGGCGATTTGGTTCAAAATTGGCACCGACATTGTCTGTGGATCAGTAAGGAAGTTACTGATTTTTGGTACAGATCCATTAAAGGTCAAAGGTCATGGGTTAAGGTCAAAGTTCAGGGTGTGACGTTATCTCATAAATTCCTGATCAGTTTTTAATAAGAATTCGTCCATGCACTGTGTGTGGCGGTAGGAAGATGTGACTCCATTTTGTTGCAGATCCACAAAAGGTTAAGGTCACAAGCCATAGGTCAAGGTCAAGGTCATAGTTAGAGATACGACGTTATCTCATTAATGTCTGGTCCGATTTCGATCAAAATTGGCATATAAGCTGTGTTGGGGGAAAGGAGGAATGGCTCGACTTTGGTGTAGATCGGTGGAAGGTGGAGGTCAAAGGTCATTGGTCGCGGTCAGTATTCAGGATGCGACCTTATCTCATGAATGTGTGATCGGATCTTGATAACCATTAGTACACATGTTGTGTTTGGGTAGGGTAAGCAGCTATTCGACTGTAGTGCAAATCAATCGAAGGTCAAGGTCAAAGGTCATAGGTCAAGGTCGAAGTTAATGTGCGATGTTATCCTGGGAATTTCTTAACCGATTTGGACATGTATTGTGGTGGAGGATGGAAAGAAATTATTCGAAATCAGGGCAGATCAATCAGAGGTTACTGTCAAAGGTCACAGGTCTAAGTAAGTCAAAGTTCATGACTGGGTGTTGTCTCAGGCCTGATCCAATTTACATAAAAACTCGGACATAGATTGTGTGAGGAACTGGGATTTTTTTTTTTTTAAGAGCAATCAAAGGTTAAGGTCACAGGTCAAGGTCAGAATAATGCAAGGCAGCTTCTAATTGTTCTCCTTCACAAATAAGAGTGTATTAAAAAGAAAGAAAAAAAAAAAAAACTGCAGTAGCCTGGCTGGCCCATGTTTGGCAGGTACTATAAGTGTGTGTGACTAGCTTCGGAGAATCACACAAGAGTAGAAAAGAAGAAGATTCTTGATTCTTCCAGATATTTCCGCATGGAATGCTTGATTGTATACTTGCAATGATCCAACCTAACCAAATACATCCGTCCGTCAACCTAGCCAGCCATGCAACCATCTAATGCCAGTCCACCTAGCCATCCAACCAGCTGCCTAATGCATTGTGGGACGTCTTTTATACGGAGCAATGTCGCGTGCGTATAATGACAGTGGGTGAGAACACGCGCCAAGGTTGAAAGGGAAGGTCCAGCTGGGCGTGGGTTGCGGCGGTGGCCAACAGATGGCGGCAGGGGGAACTATTTTGAAACACGCACGCGCAACCCAGTACTGAGTGATAGCCAGGCCGGTGAGGAGTGTGTTCAGTGCTCTCGTGTCCTTCCCGTGGATATATTGATGCATTTGGACCCCTGAGGCTTGTATTTTTGTCAGTGGATTATCAAAGAGAGGAGCTCCAACTTCATCACTTGCCCCCGGGAGTTATATGGAAGGTAAGCTTTGGGGGAGCTTGAGGGAGAGACTTCTCGCTGGATGCGCCCAGGTGTTGGGGTGCTGACGATTAGGATTGCGTGGCAGAAGTAAACAGGAGCATTTTGAACAACCACTCAAGGACACGGCTAGTTCTCACAAAAATCGGGATTAATTTAGCACAGGGAATCAAAATTTACCCTAGTAACTCACCGCGAAAGGTGAAAAAATAGAGATATAACTAAGCATGATGTTTGCATTAACCCCAGACACACCGACGCCAATCGTGATGTTATTACGTTCAGTTTCGAATGCACCGCGATATCAGCCAATGTTATGAATGACCAATTGCAGATTAGGACCTAGTTTACCGTCGAAAATAGCTTTGAGGGGGCTAGTAGTTACGGTAAAGCGAGGAACGGGAGTGATCTGGGAGAGGAATGTCATGAGCAGGCATTACATTGTCGTCTCATGCGGCCGTCGTCAATAATGCAATGTTACCCTGACTGAGGAAGGCTTGGTGGGGCCACTTCCCTGTCTCGGTATGTCAGTTTGGGGGAGGTGGTATTATTATTATTATTATTATTATTATTGTTATTATTTTTATTTTTTTATTTTTATTATTATTATTACTGTTATTATTATTACCATTTTTATTACTTCAAAATCATCATCGTCGTCGTCAGCATCATCGTCATATCATCATCGTCAGCATCAACATCATTATTGCTAGTAGTAGTAGTAGTCCTCGTTGTAGTAACCACTTCACTTGAATTGCGTATTTTGCGTTTTATTCTCGCTACATTCAGACTTTATTCAGCTTCTAAAAGACTTCACGTCTTCGTAGAAGTTAATGAACTCTCTCTCTCTCTCTCTCTCTCTCTCTCTCTCTCTCTCTCTCACAGTCCCAAAATTCTAAAATCAAGCCAGATAATAATCTGCAGGAATCAGGGTGAGAATTAAAGTACAATATTCTCAGCAGGTAGGGTAGAATTTTGAGTGGCTTTTGAGACGTAACACCTAATCCTTAACGATTTATTATACCTCAAAATCCTCTTGTTTTTAAATGCAAAATATGTCGATGCTTAAACGATATAGATAACATACAGAAGAAATCTTAGGTGCAATGTTTAGAATTAGTCGCTAAGGAAGAGGTGTTAGGTAGTCTCCTGTGCGACTCAGGATTGCTCTGATAGATCTTTGCCACCTCACGCACCTCCCTCCCTCCCTCCCTTCCTTCCTCTCTCCCTCCCTTCCTTCCTCTTCCTCTCTCCTCTCAGCCCTTCCATCCTCTCCCTCACTTTCCTTCCCTGTTCCCCCACCCTCTCTTCTCCATCCTCCTCTCCCCTCCTGCCCTCCCTCCTCCTCCTCCATCCCTCTCCATCCTCCCTCCCTCCTTCCCTTACCCCACCCCCCTCCATCCTCCCTCCCTCCTTCCCTTACCCCACCCCTCTCCATCCTCCCTCCCTCCTTCCCCCCAGTCCTCCCTGCCCTTCCCCACTCCCTTTCGTTCGGCTGAATCTTTCGGCTTTGGTTCGTCACTCTTACTCCCATCGGATCTTGCATTCCACTCTTTTGTTTTCCCTTCTTGATCTTTTTTTTCTTTTCCTTGATTTTCCATTCCTTGTTCTTCTTTTTATTTTACTTTTTTTAAATTGCATTCCTCTTCTGTTTTTGCGTTATTTTCCGTTCCTTTTTTCTGTTGCTTTATTTTGCATTCCTTTTTTCTTTCTTTATTTTGCATTCCTTCTTTCTTTTCCTTAATTTTGCATTCCTTTTTTTCTTTTCCTTAATTTTGCATTCCTTTTTTTCTTTTCCTTTATTTTGCATTCCTTTTTTCTTTTCTTATTTTGCATTCGTTTTTTTCTTTTGCTTTATTTTGCATTCCTTTTTTTCTTTTGCTTTATTTTGCATTCCTTTTTTCTTTTGCTTTATTTTGCATTCCTTTTTTCTTTTGCTTTATTTTGCATTCCTTTTTTCTTTTGTGTTATTTTGCATTCCTTTTTTTTTTTTTTTGCTTTATTTTGCATTCCTTTTCTCTTAATTTTTATTTTGCATTCCTCTTTGTTTGACATTGTTCTTCTCGTTATTATTTTCATCCATTTTTTTTTTTTTTAGTTGATCTCATTCCATTTTCTTCTCTGTTTTGTTTATTTTTATCGTCTGTCCAATTAAATTACCTTGATCTTCCGTTTTCTGTTATTTTCTGTTTTCACTCTTACCTTCACTATTTTCACTCGATATTTCTTTGTTTTTTCTTTTATTTTGCTTCATTTAATCTCAGATCGTGCATACCCTTCCTATATTGGTTTTTATTACTTTATATGTTACGTTCCATTACCTCTTCTTATTTATTTCCTTCGTTTTCTCTCTTCTCTGTCATTTCATTCTTCTACTGTTAATTTCTTTGTCCTTCTTCTCATCTTTGACTTCTCTTATTTTTTACTATCTCGCTCTTATCTCTCATCTTTATCCTCCGACTCCCTAACACCTTCTCCTGTGTGATTTATTTACTTTGCTACACCATACTGTCCTCTTCTGTTACACAAATCCATTCATTGAGGCCATACTTTGCATAAATAGGATACAAAAAGATATAAACTAGCCATATTCAAAAATAAATCACTAAGGAACAGGTGTTAGGGAGCTTCCTTAACCAACAAGAGTACGAGCCCTAACCACGAGTCCATCCACACTCCCAGTATGGTATCTTCACTTCCTTCCGCTAATCTACGCCGCCCTCGCTCATGTACAGACCGAACAATAACTCGCACAATTATGGTACTGACACAATATTTTGAAAAGTTTGAAGTTAGGATAGTATTTCATTACAGGGTTTCAAAAAGCATCGCTCACTGTCTCTATTTATCGTTCACAGGTAGATCGCTATTGATGACCGCACCTGTACTCTTCCGTTTGGCTCCTTAATTAGCTTCATGGTCGTACTTCTCTCATTCTCTCATCAATTTCGCCTTTCAGAACTTCCTTGCTCCCCTATTATTTTTTTTAATCTTTTTTTTCTTCTTACCCTGCCACCAAATTGGCTTCTTTGTTTTCATCTTTCGTCTTATTCTTAGTCTTCTGCTTCTCATTCGCTTTCACAGTGTTTTGTTTTCCTTTGTGTTATGTGTGTGTGTGTGTGTGTGTGTGTGTGTGTGTGTGTGTGTGTGTGTGTTTTAGTATGTCCATATTTCACTAGGTGTATGTTATATGTAATAAGTAAGTGGTTGATGGTGGCTACCGTCATCCATTTACTTGATGTAGTGCTGCCTGCTTCTTGCCTGACTTTGTTCTCTTTCTGTGTCTGCTTCCTTTTTCTCCCATCCTTCCCGTCAATTTTTACTACTTATCTTTCCACTTGAAATGGCTCTACACCTGTGAGACATAATCTTTTCCTATAACTTAGGAAATAATTTCTTTCGCTGGGCGGTAACCATATAACGAAAGACCGGTGTGATGTGGAGCTGCTATGGTGTCTGTTAACTGGGTGGAGAGACGCATACGCGGCGTCCGTCTGGGAATCTCCACACTCCCCCGCGCCTCGTTTTGGCGAGGCACTCTTCATCCCAAAGGAACATCGGTCCACAGCACGGAACGGCCATGCTGGGGGGTTCATACCTACGGCTGAAGGGTCTGCTCGGCCAGACAGGCCCTGGTTACCGAGAAACGACATCAATATAAACAGAAAAATGCTGCTGTAAAGTTGAAAATCACGGTATTTAAACTGTTACGGCGAGCCTATAGCATCAAACCAACGCCCCGCTGCTCTATTTAAACGCAGCTTCCTCTTCCGCTGGTTTAGGTGGAGTGGAGTGGCCTAATTGATGACCATTTTCTATAAGTGGTTCGGTGGTGGTTGGATGGGATACATGATTAGGCTAGAAATGAACTGAGGGATTGGGATAAGCTGACGCCTTTTCTTTTCTTTTTTTTTTTCTTTTTAATTCCTCTCCCTACTACTAGATTTTTTGCCCCTGAACTTCGATAACCTTTTTCCTAATGACGGGTTTAAGCTTTAGCAAGGATTTCAGAAGGCTCATTAACCCTTTCACTTCGATGACGCGGCCTCCTCTTACCTCAATTTTTCTGCCTCCAATCGATCACTTTCCTCGTCTGTTTGGGAAGTGGAGTGGAGTGACTTAACTGACTGGCGTTCTCAGGAAGTGGTTCGTTTAGTGAAGAGATACCTACTTAAGTGAACAGGGGAGTGGGGCTTTAATTAACCTCTTCAGTAGGATGAGGTTAATTTTTCTAAACCACCAGGCTATTAACCGGGGACCTCTCGTAGTCATTTTGTTTTCATCTGATAGAACTGGTCCACTCCCGGAATATTAACTCGTGACTGTATGATATTAGATAAACGTTAGTTATGAGCAAGGAATGAATCTCCTTGGTTACTAGTTAAATCCACCCTCCTACATAGGCACACGTGGCTAAGTAGTAGTAGTAGTAGTAGTGGTTATTGTTGTTGTTGTTGTTGTTGCCCCAGGTTTATATGAAACGTGATCCCGGTGAGGTGCAGAATGAAGCTGCCCATCTTCTGCAGTCCACCATCCTCCTTTTTAGGGATAGAGAGGGGATAACACACTACAGTTAATCACCACCATCCTCAGTAGCAGCCGAGAGCATTTAGGTTGTGTTTCCTTCCAGATTAAGTCAAGTGGTTAGAGATGTGGTGTGTTGTATGAAAGGATGCAAGTACAATACACGCTGGGGTCTCATGATCATCTCAGTTTCGTTAAAAGAGACCTGACTGATCTTCCACGAGACCCACCATCATGCCATAAAAACACTTCCTCTAATACCATCACACTAGTCCAGAGTGAAACACCTCCAGCATGTATTCAGTATGGACGGTGGGCATATTAGCGCCGAAGTGGTGAAACGACAAGGAGTGTGGCACTGAGGAGGAATGCTGGGTCTCAGGGAACGAGCTATCGATTCCATGTCCAGTGTCAACCCGTTACCCTCGCAAAACATCAGCCTTGACTTACCTTAGAGCTCACTTACCGTGTCAATATATACGTGGGGTATGTGGCTGGAGCATGTGTCCGGCTCAGGGAAGATGGGCGCTCCCGCCCTGCATAGTCCTGGGTCACCCTTGGCAAAGGTATAGCATTCGTGAGCCCGCGAGCAAGGTATGGTGGTACCAATCTTAAGTGGCGGTTTGGGTGGGGCACGAACCTCTGTACAGTATGCCACGTGTTCCATACCCGCTATGTGAACGGCTCTGATATATGTAATAGGCATCACAATAAGATAAACACATAGGAATATAATGGTAAGGTGTGTAATATAATATATGAAAGAACAGTAAACTGATTATGCGTAAAATATTTATACGGCAATACAGAAACGTGGCATAATTATTTTACAGTGTTGCTTAAAAAAAAGTAGTCACTTTTATTGGCTGTTACCGTATTTCTGGGGTTGGTAATAATGTCACAATTATGATTATAAGATAATGTGCAGGAGTATAAGCAAAAATATGCCAGTTTCTTAGTAAAAAAAATATATACATTAAACCCTCGTGAGCGGCAACACTCACTCACACCCAGTCCGACCTGGTCATCTGTGAGGGATAGAGGAATAGGCCTGTTTGGGGGCACCTCTTAAAAAAAACGCGCCAAGACTTTAACCTCCTGGGTGGTGTGGAAATAGTCAAATTTACAATATGTACATTATAACGTAAAAGAAAATAACCAAAATGTATCCTAAAATACCACAGACGAGAGAGAGAGAGAGGGGGGGGGGGAAGGCAGACCAGGGTCAGTGTTGAGTGCAGCTTAGTGAGAGATGAAGGAAGGGAGGGAAGGAAGGAGGGAGAGAGTGACTGAATGAAAACAAATTATGTCGCCACAATAGTGAGGTCATCTGGCGCCATATGTAAAACAATAATATTTTTAAACATAATTAGGTATAATAAAAACAAAATAAAGAAATGAAAGCACAAGTTTATAAGTCACTCATAAAAGAAACAAAATTCCCAAGGTTGACGCACATCTCCCCCAGGAGAGAGAGAGAGAGAGAGAGAGAGAGAGAGAGAGAGAGAGAGAGAGAAGGCAGGCAAGGGGCAGTGTTGAGTGCATTATCAAGCTGAGGGAAAGATGAAGGGAGGGGAGGAAGGAGGGCGAGAATGATTGAATGAAAAGGCGCCGTAACACCGAGGTCATCTGGCGCAATATTTAAAACAATAATATAATAAAAAACAAAATAAAGAAATGAAAGCACAAGTTTATAAGACATAAAAGAAACAAAATTCCCTAGGGTGATGCATATCCCCCCAGGAGAGAGAGAGAGAGAGAGAGAGAGAGAGAGAGAGAGAGTATGGAAAACGTGGCAACACTGTACAGAGGTTCGTGCCCCACCCAAACCGCCACTTTAGAATGGTACGACCATAGTAGATGGGTGGTTATCATCGTCCTGGGAAGTACTACCACGGGAGCCCTGTTGCTGGCCATGCACAATCTCCTAGGTTGGGAACTCAATATTTTACCTCCAAAATGTCAAAGTCGTGGCTGAGACTACAACGCATGCATAATATCTACCATACACAACTCATCCTCATGGGGGCTCTGCCTCCTTTTTCCCTGCGCCCAGCCATGCGGACGGAACCTGCTCCGACTTTGGCAAGGCGCTGCCTTCCACAGAAAGGCGGCTGCATGAGTGTGGTTAATGGGTCTGCTCTGCCAGATAGACCGGCGTACAATAACAACAAACCGATATGCGTATGTCGACCTATATCCAGCACCAGTCAGTCTTCTACAAATTTAATTATTGCCAGATCCCATAAGTTTTTGTCGACCCAGAAGGGACAACTAACATCGGAAAAAAAAAAAAAAAAAAAAAGGCTGCCCAACAAGTGAATTACAGTAAGAGGCAAAACTTGTGAATTGCTTTCCAAAATTGCGATAGTCTGAACTTGT
Organism: Coenobita brevimanus; assembly: GCF_032717465.1. Taxonomy (NCBI): domain Eukaryota; kingdom Metazoa; phylum Arthropoda; class Malacostraca; order Decapoda; family Coenobitidae; genus Coenobita; species Coenobita brevimanus. Next base: position 10,849,529 of record NC_137027.1, read on the forward strand.
CGCAGAACATAGGCTTGTGAGTTGCATTCTAGGTGGCATAGGAGGCTTCATAGCACCTCTTCCTTAGCGATTTACTTTTGTATATCGCACCTTAGCATTTTCTTCAGTGTTTGGGAGTTGTAATATCGACACGGTTGGCATCACATGAGAGGATACTGAGGTGTAAAGTGCTGAATAAATCGCTATATATAAACTGTTCCTCCCAATTTTGTCCTCCTGATTCCTTTTTAAAATTTTTTTTAATGAATTCCATTTAGCGATAAACCCGACCCCTCAAATAATAATAATATTAATAATAATAGCAGTAGTAGTAGTAGTAGTAGTAGTAGTAGTAGCAGTGATAGTAAATAGATAAATAAATGCTTTGGTTTATGCCTATCAGCCACACGAGAGGCATCAAGGCAGACCATCAATTTCTTGCTAAGTTCCAGTCTCCCCCAACAACCATCTCACGCACATCCAGGTCCCCAATTTGTACTCCTCGGTGGACGGGGTAGTGGGATGCAAACTTTATGTAATAGTCTGACCGGCCTGAACTCCACATCTCCCCTCTCCCCTCCCTCCTCCCCCAACCTCCCCCATTCAAACAGCCATTCCCCTTCCTATCCTCTCCCCTCCCACTTCCCATCTCCTCTCCTCCCTCCTCATCTCCTCCCCCTCCTCTTCTCCTCCCCTCCCTTCCCATTCCCATTTCCTCCATCAGCCCCATTCCCTCTCCTCCTTCCCTATCCCTTCCCCGTCCCCATCTAGCCAGCATCTTCCCTCTCCTTCCCCATCTCCTCCCCTCTCCAGCCCCTCTCCCCCATCCTCCCCACATCCCCTCCCCTCTCCTCCTCCTCCCCAACCACACTCACCAAACATTACCAAAGTCGTTGACCAACTCGTGACGTCATAATGGTAGGCGGGGCGAGCAGAACTTTCACGGTTGATGTATAGTACCGTGTGTGACGTTAGAACCCATTAACAGTGACGTGAAATATAGCGAAGTGAAAAATGTGTGACGTCAGAGTCCATGAACAGCGACGTAAAGTTATAACGAAATGAAAAAAAAAATGTAGCTGTTTGAGATGACTGGGAGATGTATGCATAGAGAGTTTGAAATTTTTAGAGACTATGAAAGGATTTGAAATTTTGAAGTGACGAGCGATGCGGTGATTTTTTTTTTTTTTTTTTTTTTTTTGCGGGGGGGTTGAGTGAGTTGCAGATGTACCAATAGAGAGTTGAAAATGTTTAGTGACTGGAGTAGGTAAATATTTAAAATTCGAAATGACTGGAGTGATACGAAGTGATTTTTTTTTATTTTTTATTTTTTATTTTAGTGACTGGAAGATATACCGGTAGAGGCGTAAGATTCTGGCTTTTATTTTCAGCGGTTGAGGAAGCTTCCTAACGCCTCTTCCTTACCGATTTATTTTTAGATACGGTTGGCTAATATCGTTCTATACGTCATTTATTCAGAGTATGGTGATAATCGAAGGACTTAAGTAACACAAACGAGGACGGCAAAGTGTAATAAACCAAATGAATCGCTTAGGGAAAGGTGTTAGGGAGCTTCTAAGTGACATTCTTGGAGTGGGATGAGGTAGGTTCCAGAAGGCAAGGAAAGAAAAACAAAAAATAGAAAAATCAACAACATGCCTGGGGAGATGGGCCACACACTCATCCACTCCCCATTTAAGCCCACGGAATCCTAGCTCACAAGCCCGTAAACTGTAATATCGCCAGTAAAACGATACGTAAATGGACTACAGTGAAATTCCGCGAAGCATTCTGAAACTCCCACTGTCCCTTAACTGTTCGCTCAGAGGGTTGGCCATACTTTTTTGGGAAGAGAGAGTGGGAAGTTGATGGCAGTGTGAGGTCAGTATTTATGTTGGACTGTGACGTCATTGTGGTCTGGTGGTGACGTCATTACTGTGGAGATTTTTGTAGGTGACGTCATTATTTTGGAGATTTGTGGGATGGTGACGTCATTATTGCGGAGATATTTTTGCAGGGTTGTGACGTCATTATTTTGGAGATAGTTGTGGGATGGTGACGTCATTATTTTGGAGATTTTTGTGGGATGGTGACGTCATTATTTTGGAGATATTTTTGCAGGGTGGTGACGTTATTATTGTGGGGATATTGTGGTGTGACATCATTATACGCGTGATGTCGATATTGTAGGAGTGACGTTATTATTTTCTGAAGTTGACCTTGTTGCAGGTACAGTACATTACAGCGAGGGTGAAAGTGTGGTGCATTAGTGTGGGGGTGGGAGCGTGACGCCTCTGCAGGGGGGTAGGGGTGGGGGTGGGGGTGGGGGTGACGCATTACAGTGACGTAGCCGCGGTATTGAACGACACGTGACGCATCCACAGCGGCGGTCAGCGTGGAGGGGGAGGGACCGCGGTGAGTCATGTAGCAAAACACAGCGTACCGGTCGCCGTAAATTTAGGTCCCCGTAATGAGGATAGTGGCGATTAAAAGTGGGTGTAGCGGGTGTACTGTGGGTGTTTTTGAGAGAAGCCTTCACGTGGTGGCACTTATGACCCTGCCGTTACACTGCCTGGAATTATAAGCGTCCTTCCATTCCTCCCCTATCCCCCAAAAGGAGAATGGTGGACTGTTGAAAACGTTAATAAAACATACAATACCAGTGCAAAATAATATACTAGATTCTAACATTCTCTAGAATAATGGGTAAAGTTAGTAAATAATTCTGATTTGTGGCGTCAGTACTTTTTTTTTTTTTAATTCTTAGATGGAGGGACAAACGCTAATCTCTCAGTTATTCATGGTATGGACTGCAGATGATTTTGAAATAACTCACGGACACGGGCCAATAACATCCCGTACAGTAATAATAAAGTAACCTAATTTAAAAGCAAAGCAGGCCCACCATACGTGTTACAATATCCTTAATAATTCTGTGCCTTTATATTTTTTGGCCTTATTGATCTGTGGTTTTCCTTGTGTCATTACCACATCTCTGTATAGGGTAGATAGAGAATTTATTAAGGTAAATATACTAGGAAGTGCCGTTTTGAGAGAGAGAGAGAGAGAGAGAGAGAGAGAGAGAGAGAGAGAGAGAGAGAGAGAGATCATGGGCCAAGTACATTTTCCTCCACATTTTGCAGGGTGTAATTATGTCTCCCCCTCCTCCCAATTACCCACTGTATCCTCCACCCCCACCCACTGTATTTTTTCCCCATCAACACCCATCCAATTAACCCCTAACTACATGCTGCCCTGGAGGTCATTAGGCTGTCATTTGTAAGGGCAGAGGGTGATTAGGAATGTAATTATAGGATGAGTTTCTTCTGCAGCCATTTGCGTGGTTGGGGGTGTTGATCGGAGGTGGGTTAGTAGTGTAAAGGTGTGGGTGTGGGTGTGTGGATGTGTAGGTGGGTGGGTGTGTGGGTGGATGTGGGTGTGGGTGTGGATGTGTGTGTGTGTGTGGGTGGGTGTGTGGGTGTGGGTGTGGATGTGTGTGTGTGTGTGGGTGGGTGTGTGGGTGTGGGTGTAAATTGTTGGAAGCTACGATTAAATGCATTCCAGTAAGCTGTAGTGTGCGGCAATGAGCAGTGTTCTAGGAAAGAGAAAGAGAGAGAGGTGTGTGTGTGTGTGTGTGTGTGTGTGTGTGTGTCTTTGTAGTGAGCTCTCGACCTTGGGACTGCCTACAACCATACCTACGAAGGTCACACCTGAATATTTAAGAGAGTACCCCCTTACTTGCCTCCTCCTCCTCCTCCTCTCTCTCTCTCTCTCTCTCTCTCTCTCTCTCTCTCTCTTACTCAGTTGCATTCAAACGTTTTATTACCAATAAAAATGTCTCTTTGTATCCATGAATAAGCTACACATATAAAAAACCCGTACCTGTTGAATATAATCATCTTTCTTTATCAAAAAATAGAATTGCCTTTATAACTATCCAGCCAAAAGGTTTATTGAATATTGCTTCCAACCCCGTCCCAAAGAAAAGCTAGTTCTAGGCTGAAAAAGATGTTTGATGTTAGATTAAATTAGATACTAGCAATAAAACTCTCAGTCGTCTTCAGTGGCTGGTATTCGTCGGCTGAGGAAGTTCCCTAACACCTTTTCCTAAGCGAATTGTATGTTGTACCTTACTGTCCTATTCTGTTTTACATAAATCCTTCCACTGTTGCCATACTCTGCATAAACAACGTACTGAAGGCTATTAACCAGCCATATCCAAAAATAAATCGCTAAGGAAGTGGTGTTAGGGAGCTTCCATACTCGACAAGATACGAGTCAAAGAGTGTGTGTGTGTGTGTGTGTGTGTGTGTGTGTGTGTGTGTGTGTGTGTGTGTGTGTGTGTGTGTTCATATCACTCTCCATCCCCTGCACAAAGTTTTCACACACCTTCCATGGCCACAGTCGGCAAGGATGAGTGGACTAACTTTTGACTGTGACTGTACATCGAGTTTTTTTTTTTTTTTTTATGTAACATGTTCAAATAGTGTTAGAGGAAGTGTGGTCTCTCTCCAGCGGGATATTAAAACAGATATATCAGTGTGTATGCTGGTCTTTTGCCACGAAATATTGCCTTACTGTGAAAGATAGATAGATAGATGGATGGAGATTGAGTGAGAGAGTGAGTGAGTTTTATATATATATTGTAAGTTAATGAAATTGAATTAAAAAACATATATTCCTTCGTGTCTGCAGTATGAGGCTAAATATTGGTGTGGTATATATTTGTTGGATATACCGCATGCTATTTCAGTATAAGTATTTTCCCCGCTTGTATTCAGCCTTTACAGTTCTATATATGGTGTAGAAATCCTCTCTCTCTCTCTCTCTCTCTCTCTCTTTTCTTGTGTTGCGCCGGGAAACTGGGACTGCCTGGTAGTACATCAAAATTCATTTATATAATTTTTCTTACTCTCCTTCTTGCCTTTTTTGAGTGTGTGTGTGTGTGTGTGTGTGTGTGTGTGTGTGTGTGTGTGTGTGTGTGTGTGTGTGGAGTGGGGTAAGGAGTCTCCCTAGCACTTCTTCCTTAGCGATTTAGTATTGGATATTGCTGGTTAATATCCTTTTGTACGTTATTTTATGCTGAATATGGTGATGTTAGGTGGATTTATGTAACAGGGGAGGAGTGTAAGGTGTACTAAGTAAAATAAATCACTTAGGAAAAGGCGTTAGGGAGCCTCCTTAACCGACAGAGAACCATACCTCTTCTTAGCTAAGTTGATGGTCAGGTGTAGTCAGGTCTGACTAGCAACCAAGGAGACTCATTCCTACTTCATAAATAAGGTTCACAATTTTCATGCAACCACAGCTTCCCCTTGGTGTTGAATCTGACTAGTAACTAAGGAGACTCAGAATTTCACGCAGCCACAACTTACCGGTAATTTTTTGTCTCGGTGGTTCAGTTCCGTCAGATGAAAACATACAAGCTACGGTATGTTTGAATCTTTTGTTGTATATCGTGTGTTGTCGTAGTTTCATTTAATTGAGTCCCCCGCGTTAGGCGAGGGAAGGAAGGAAGGAAGGAAGGAAGGAGGTGGGGAGGGAGGGAGGGAGGAAGGAAGGAGAGAAGGAACAAAGGAAGGAGGAAGGAAGGAAGGAGAGAGGGAGGAAGGTCAAGAGAAACAGAGACGGCCTTGAGTTACCTATGTTGGTCACCCTGGTAGCAACAAAAGAAAGGGAGAGCTGGATTTTGTCGTGGAGTTAGTCGTCCTGGGAGGGGAAAGAGGGGGACAGATAACGTTCATCCTGGAAACAGTAAGAGAAGAAGAGTGTTTACGTAAGCTTGAAAAAGTATCATGCAGGAGGGAGACGATACCCTGATCAATAGGAGACGTGATGACCTATGAAGTTTAATCTCTTATCTGAATGTAAATGATAACAGTGCTGATAAGGATTTGACAAGAAAACAGTATTAAATATAGGATGGTAGACATGATCTCCTTGGACACAATCACCGTGGAGTGCAGTAAATTTAGTAAACATTCATTTGTCGTGTAATATTTATGGCATTAACGAAAACAAAGTACCGTATATTAATTTAGTTATTGTAAAAAAGGTGATTCCGACATTGAATACGAAAGCTTCTGTGGATAGATAGATACATAGATAGATAGAGGGATAGATATAGATAGGTAGATAGATAGATAGACTGGGCGATAGATGGATGGGCAGACAGGAGGAAGAGGTGGTATCTACGTTAATTACCGGAACCGTACCTGTCCAAATATTGTCTTGAGGTGTGTGTAATGAGAGAGAGAGAGAGAGAGAGAGAGAGAGAGAGAGAGAGAGAGAGAGAGAGAGAGAGATGGAGCCTCTTTTCTGGGAGAGATCAAGATAGACGGGAAAAAGTCTGTGATTATCGATTTGCAAGTGTTTCTGAATGTGTGTGTGTGTGTGTGTGTGTGTGTGTGTGTGTGTGTGTGTGTGTGTGTGTTTGTGTGTGTGTGTGAGAGAGAGAGAGAGAGAGAGAGAGAGAGAGAGAGAGAGGAAGCCTAATTTCTCATTTTGTAATATTTATCTGATCATGTTATGGTTAGAGTCAGGAGGCAGGAAAAAGAGAGAGAGAGAGAGAGAGAGAGAGAGAGAGAGTGTGTGTGTGTGTGTGTGTGTGTGTGTGTGTGTGTGTGTGTGCCTGCGTGCGTGTATTCGTGCATAAACACCTGGGTTGATTACCTCACCTTGCCGACCGTGCTGTGTGACCTCGATACATTGCTGCGTAATTTTCACACACAGACAGGAGAGAGAGAGAGAGAGAGAGAGAAAATGAAACGAAGCTATATACCCTTTTTTCTATAACTTGACCTAAAATTGCCGTCACTCCATCTTGAATGCTGAGTTGTAACAATCGAGTAATACTAGAATACGATGCTAGTCAAAAAGAAGTGCCATGGAAAGGATGTAGGATGGTAGGATTGTCTTATTCTGCCACTGAGCTATGTATGATAAGCTGCTAAAGGACGAAAATCTGGGCCAAGTTAAGATGAAGTGACTGTAGGTTTTTTGAAGTCAGAGATAAGTTAAAAATTACTCTGGATTAAATTTAGTAATATAGGTTGGATGGAAGGATGGATTATTTATTTATTTATTTATTTATATATTAGTCTGGAAGATGGCTGGTAATACTGGAACGAAGGGGAATAAGGAATGAAAGTCTGTAGCTATGAAAGTGAAGGTGGAATGCAGAAATATATGTAGAAGGGTTGAATACGATGGAATGGAGGAAGCTGCAAGTAAGTTAAGGACATTTTTAGAAGCATCAACATATACGCAGAAGAGTGGCTGGACCTTTCTTGTAGTCTGCTAAGGAAGCTCCCTAACACCTCTTCCTTAGCGATTTAGTTTTGGATATGATTGATTGATATTATTTTCCACGTTATGAATGCAGAGTTTGGCAATATTGGAATGATTTAAAACAAGAAGACAGTAAGGTGGAATGATTTTAGTAACAGAAGGTGACAGTAAGGTGGAATGAAGTAACAGAAGATAACAGTAGTGTGGAATGATTTAAGTAACAAATGACAGTAAGGTGCAGTAACCAAAATAAATCGCTTAGGAAGATTTGTTACGGAGCTTCCTTAACCGATGAGAATACGGGTCTTGGAGTGAAACGAAGGAGTACGGCTGAGTCAGAACAATATAGGAAGGAGGAGTATTGAAGGAAAACATGAGGTTAGGTTAGTCAGAGGTATATGTGGGAGGGAGGAGTGGGAGGGAGTGAAGGAGTTTTAAGAGCATGTGGGAGAGAGAGAGAGAGAGAGAAAATGTAATTAAGGTGCCATATTGCTCGTTCAGAAGAATATAATTAGAGAGGGGGAACGTGGAATGAAGGATTGCAGTAGAAGTGTATGTAAGAGGAAGGAGTGGAGGGAATGGGGGAATGTTGTTAAGGTATAGTATTGTGTGTGTGTGTGTGTGTGTGTGTGTGTGTGTGTGTGTGTGTGTGTGTGTGTGAGGAAGCAATGGAGTGGAATGTAAGCTATAGGACTGCTGATGTGTTACGATTTTTATTTTTTTAATGTGTGTTGGAAGGAGTGGAATGGAAGAAGGAATGCTGTTAATATTCAGTATTCTTGTCGGTTCAGGAAGCTCCCTAACACCTTTTCCTGAGCGATTTATCTTGCTTTTTAAAAGTTGTTATACCCTTCTGTGTTTCCTAAATCATTCTAATATCGCCTCACTCAGCATAAGTAAGGTATAAAAGGATATTAACCAGCCAGATCCAAAAATAAATCGCTGAGGAAAAGGTGCTAGAGAGGTTCCTCAGCCGACCTTATATTTAAAAATAATAATAATAATAATAATAATAATAGATCGTCTGTTAAGTGGCTGATAAAATTTCGTTACCCATTTTCCTTCGCTGTTTTAATGTGCAAAAATAAATCGCCAAGGAAGAGGTGTTAGGGCCTCCTCAGTCACTTTATATATGCATCTGTTCAAGGCATATTTAAGGAGTAAGGTGGAATGAAGGTCTGAATTTAAGGTACAGTCCATTGAGATATAATGATGATGATGATGATGATGATAATAATAATAATAATAATAATAATAATAATAATAATAACTGTCTGGAGGTAGCATAAATAAAATAAATAATACGTAACAGAATAGGCAGAATATTTGATAAGGAATTAAGTGGTTTTTATAAGTGGCATTATTAAGTGGCATTAGGTAAGTGTGTACAGTACCTTGAACTAAGTGAATGAGGTGGCTGAGTTATCTGCTCTAGACATCACTTATCTTGGCACTTAGATCCTCTCTCTCTCTCTCTCTCTCTCTCTCTCTCTCTCTCTCTCCTCCTCCTCCTCCTCCTCCTCCTCCTTCGTCTCCTCCTTTCTCTCCCTCAACTCCTTCTTTCTCGCCTTCATCTCCTTCGTTCTCTCCATCCCCTCCGTTCCCTCCTTCATCTCCTTTCTCTCCGTGTCCTCCGCTCTCTCCATCTCCTTTCTCTCCCTCAGTGCACTCTCCTCCTCCCACTCCCGCCTAATGGACACTATCGTAACGTAATCGTATCCTACCTAGGTGCAAATAGCCTCTCAAGGAACAGTACATAAGATTAGCCCTCCTGTTCTTTGATTTCCTTGATGCAGTTTACCCTCTCTCTCTCTTCCTCTCTCCATTTCCTCGCTCCCCTCCTCCTCCCCTGTTTCCTCCTCTCCCTCTCCCTCCACTTCCTCGTCCCCCCCCCCTCCTCCTCTACTTCCTCTCTCTTTCTCTCGTTCTTTCCCAACCTGTTTTATCTTCCTTCCTCCTCACCTCCTCTTTCTCTCACTCCTCTACTCCCAATTTTGCTCTCTCTCTCTCTCTCTCTCTCTCTCTCTCTCTCTCTCTTCCTCCTCCTCCTCCTTTCTTTCCTTCAGTTCCCTTCTTCACTTCCATTCCTCCCTTCCTCTTTTGATCTTCCTTCTCCTGCATTCATTGCATACCTTACCCCCCTTTTCCTTCGGTCCTTCCCTCCTTCCCTCCACCTTCCTTCCCTTGCTTTTAATTACTTCCGCCTTTCCCTCCCTCCCTCCCTCCCTCCCTCCCTCTAGCTCCCGTTTCTTCCTTCCTTCTGTTTCCGTTACCTCTACTTCCTTCAGCCATTTTCTCCTTCTCTCCTCCGTCGTTCTCTCTCTTGTCTTTACCTCCCCTCACCTACTATACCTTGCCTCCTTCAATCCTTCCTTCTTTCCCTCCTTCACACCTCTCTTCCTTCCCCCCTTCAATCCTTCCTTCCTTCCCTCCTTCAATCCTTCCTTCCTTCCCTCCTTCAATCCTTCCTTCCTTCCCTCCTTCAATCCTTCCTTCCTTCACTCCTCTTTTCCATTCCTCCTTCACTCCTCTCTTCCTTCCCGTCTTCACTCCTTCCTTCCTTCCCCTTTCACTCCTCTCTTCCTTCCCTCCTTCACTCCTTCCTTCCCTCCCTCCCGTAGGCTACATCCTTTTTCTCTCCAACCTTCCAGTGGGGCTGTTGCTGTTTGCTTTCCTTTGTGTCTAGGATCTCCTTTTACTTCTCCCTCTCCCATCTCTCCCCTCCTTCCCATCGTCCCTCACTTCTCCTCTCCTCTCCCCCCCTTTATCTCATGTCGTTCCTCTTTTTCCTCCCTTAAGTCTCAACACTTTTCTCTTTCCTCCTTTGTCTCTTTCCTCCTTTCTCTTTCCTCCTTCGTCTTTTTCCTCCCTTCTCTTTCCTCCGTCACCACTCATCATCCTTCTTTTCCTCCTCTTTCCTCTTCAACATCCTTCTTTTTCCTTCTTCACACCTCATCCTCCCTCTCTTCCCCATTCTCCATCACCTTCCTTTTCCCTCCCCACCCCTTCACCCCCTTTCACTTTCCCCCTTTTCACATCTTGTTTCACTCACCCCTTATCCTCCACCTCCCTTTCTCCCCACCTCTTATCTCTCATCTCCTTTATCATTTCTCCCTCACTCCTCATCTCCCACCCCCATTTGGTAACATTGCATCATTCATCTCCGTGCCTTCCCACCTCAATTTTCCTGCTTCCTCATTTATTTTCCCTCTGTGTCACCTCTCATTGTTGTCTATCCCTCCCCGCCTCTCATCAACCATTTCTCTCCCTCCACTCCTTCCTTTCGTTCCTCCTTCCTTCTTTCCCTCCACCCCTTCCTTTCATTCCTCCTTTCTTCTCTCCCTCCTCCCCTTCCTTTCGTTCCTCCTCCCTTCTCTCCCTTCACCCCTTTCTTCTGTCATCCCTTTTTCCTTCTTGCCCTCCACCCCTCCCTTTCATTCCCCCTTTCTTCTCTCCTTCCACCCCTTCCTTTCGTTCCTCCTTCCTTCTCTCCCTCCAACCCTCCCTCCCTTTCCTCCCTCCCTTCATTCCTACACCTATTTTTTTCCTCTCTTTCGCCCCCTCTCTCTCTTTCAAATCCTTCCCTTCTTACCCTTACCTTTCCCTCCCCTACTCATCTTCAACCCCCGCCCCCCGCCTTCTCATCTTCCTTCTTCATCCATCTTTTCTCTCCATCCCTTCCCTCCTTCCCTTCTCACCATCCTTTCCTTCCCCTTCCTTACCTTTCTTTTTTTTTTTCGCCTCCAGCTCCATTGTTTCCACTCTCTCTCTCTCTCTCTCTCTCTCTCTCTCTCTCTCTCTCTCTCTCTCTCTCTCTCCCCCTCCCTCCCTCCCTCTCTCTCTCTCTCTCTCTCTCTCTCTCTCTCTCTCTCTCTCTCTCTCTTTCTCAAAGGGAAAAAAAATCTATTGGGTGTTTCTCGAATTCGGAATAGTTTTAAGACAGGACGAAGAAAACTTAATACCATATATATATATTTTTTTTTTGATCGAGTGAAAAAAATGGAAAACAAAAGAGATTTTCGTTGTCTTGGTTCGTAGAATTTTGTTAAAAGTTTTAAGGATATCGAGGAAAGAGAGAGAGAGAGAGAGAGAGAGAGAGAGAAGAGAAGGTGAGGCTGGCACTATTATTAAGAATGTATATGTGTGTGTGTGTGTGTGAGAGAGAGAGAGAGAGAGAGAGAGAGAGAGAGAGAGTGAAAGAGGGGGGATTCATCTTGCCAGGAACGAGATTGGAAGATTCAAAGGGACATGGGAAAAAAACAGGTGTCCACGAGAATGAGCCAGTGAGAGAGAGAGAGAGAGAGAGAGAGAGAGAGAGAGAGAGAGAGCGGGAGGGGAGATAGGGGGAGAGTAGCCTAAAGGGGAAAGATTAGTGAGAAAGAATGGAGGAACGGAGAACAATAGGGATGACGCGATGCTGGAAAGGTGAAGGAGTACACGAGAGAGAGAGAGAGAGAGAGAGAGAGAGAGAGAGAGAGAGAGAGAGAGAGAGAGAGAGAGAAATATGAATAGAGGGTGGGGCTGGTGCAATTATTAGTACTTCATGTTTGTGTGTATGGGTGTGTGTATGAGAGAGAGAGAGAGAGAGAGAGAGATGAATAGAGGGTAGGGCTGGTGTTATTATTAGTACTACATGTTTGTGTGTATGGGTGTATGTATGAGAGAGAGAGAGAGAGAGAGAGAGAGAGAGAGAGAGAGAGAGAATACGGTACTGTTGGTTTGGGGGAGCAAGGCTGGATGGGTAAACCTCCCTTTGCCTCTCTCACTCACGACCTCCCCAGCGCCTCCGGTTACCTCTAGTCTTCTCCCACGCTGGGGAGGTAGGAGAGGGAGCAGGGGAGGGGGGTATTGGGGGAGAAGGGAACGGGGACTTGGGAGGAGTGGGGGTAGGGGAAACGGAACGGCGGGGAGTGGGGAGGAGTAGGAATGAGGGGATGGGGAAAGGAGGGAGGGACATGGGAAGGATTAATAGGGAATGGGTATGCAGTATTTAGTCAAGTTCTCAGAAGTCTTAATTTAGGTGAGAGGATCAGTAGCCGTTAAAAGATCATCCTCAGTACCATTACGTCTCTTATATATTGATCTCCCTTGAATGACCTTGCTGGAGTGACCTTGCTACAGTAAAACCTTGCTATAATAACCTTTCTACAGTGATCTTGCTATAATGACCTTTCTACAGTGATCTTGCTATAATGACCTTTCTACAGTGATCTTGCTATAATGACCTTGCTACAGTGACCTTGCTAGTGACCTTTCTACAGTGACCTTGCTATAATGACCTTGCTAGAACGATATCTGGTAGTGAGGCTAAAAGTACCTACCACAATCAACATTTTACACGGCTAAAGTTTTCACATATGTTGGCAGAAACGGCGTACCGGTATTGGTATATATGGTGAAGGGAAATATGAATCAGAGTAGCGGCGTAACCAGTCATGATGATGATGTGATTATGTGATGTAATATGGAGGTGCGACGTTTAGTAGCATAAAAAATAGTACTGTGGTGGTGGTAGTGGTGGTGGTTGCTCAGGTACCATGATTCCTTACACCGTTATTGCTGCTGTCTGCGTCTTAGTGTGGCCTGTGGGGTGCTACGTAATATGAGTTTTGTTGTGTTGGTCTTGTACATGCTGATCACGTGTGCATGGTGTTATAAAGCCCGAACGGAGGACTGTCTTGTGCTAACCTGTGATAATGCAAGACGCGTGAGGCAAGGAGTGATAAGCTGATAGTGTGATTGAGTGATGTGATGCAAGGAAGAGTCTGTGATAGCATAGAATTAAAAGTAGCGTTAAAAAGCACGAATAGGGAAGTGGATTGTGTTAAGTATAGTTCTTTCTCCTTCACTTCCACACACACACACACACACACACACACACACACACACACACACACACACACACACACACACACACACACACACACACACACACACACACACACACACACACAGGTATAATGAAGGAGAGGCATTGTATAGTAATTAATCCTGTCTATTGTACCTTACCTGCTCATTTGCGTAGACTGGGATTGTAATTGGATTTGCTGTGTGTGATCTTCAGGCTGGCTGCACACACACACACACACACACACACACACACACACACACACACACACACACACACACACACACACACACACACACACACACACACACACACACACACACACACACACACACACACTCTCTCTCTCTCTCTCTCTCTCTCTCTCTCTCAACTGGGCGACCAGCTTATAACCACACTATAAACGAGGAGAGAGAGAGAGAGAGAGAGAGAGAGAGAGAGAGAGTGTCTAATGTATGCCTCTCAGATATGAACATACTAATTAAGGCCATAATTATCAGTGTATCCTGAAGCTGATTACATACACAAAGGAGAGTAATTAGCCCAGTGACCATTAAGGATGAGAGAGAGAGAGAGAGAGAGAGAGAGAGAGAGAGTGAGAGAGTGACTGACCCTAAACTCTGGCTGACCTTCCCCTCGACACCTGTGTATGTATGACGTCACTCACCTTCTGCCGCCTCCTTCAATATTTAAGGTCATGTCTCCGTGTCACCTTTGCCTTACCGATTTATTTCCTGGTAAGCTAACTGGATACGACACATTTACATTTTCTTTCATGATATATGTATTAGTATGGATCATTAAAGCACTTATGTACATAGGAACTACAGTACATAAAGTTCATAGGAAGTGCAGATAACAGGAGGCCTATTGGTTTAAAACGAGGTCATCTGGTTGGAGGTGATGGAGGGAAGAAACTGAATCTACTAAAGGGAGGAGGGTAGGAAAAAGGGCGGTTCTCCCTCGCCCACCACACCCTCCTGTATACATCCGGTAGGAAAAACGAAAATTACAAAAACACCATGACTTAGAACAAACACGGACTTGCTCGCATTATAAGCAATCTTCCTTCTATCATCAATATCCACATCAACCTGGAAATAAGCAACACTCAGTTATCTGTGGCCTGTAGTATCGAAATATTGATCGAGGCGAATTTTTAAAAGTATCTAGCTAATCTATTTATTTATTTATTTATTTATTTTTGCTAAGGATTTGTTGGTACCATATTCCGTTCTTCCACTGCCCGAATATCCACACATTTTTCCTTATTTTCTAGTGCTGCATCTCATATTTTTCTGAGTTCCGTCTTTTCCAGTCACAGTGCCCTTATATTTCGAACACATTTTCACGTTTCATAGCCAACGTAGTCAAAAATATTCCCTTTTTAAATTACTGGCTTAGATATCCCCTAAAGGCATTTTTTTTTTACTTAGATATGAATAAGGTTAATAATGTTTAGCTGGTTAATAAATGGGTGGTTGAATAGTGAATGGCAGTGGAATTTTAGAGAGTAATGGTTTATAAACGGTGTTGTGAGGAATGAAGAAGTGTGTGTGTGGCATGATAGTGTGTGTAGTATGTGGAATGATGGTGTGTTTGTAGTGACTGATAAATGGTGGGGTGAGGAATGAATAAGAGTGTGTAGGAGTGTGGCATGATCGTGTGTGTAGTATGTAGAATGAGGGTGTGTTTGTAGTGACTGATAAATGGTAGGGTGAGGAATGAATAAGAGTGTGTAGGAGTGTGGCATGATCGTGTGTGTAGTATGTAGAATGAGGGTGTGTTTGTAGTGACTGATAAATGGTAGGGTGAGGAATGAATAAGAGTGTGTAGGAGTGTGGCATGATCGTGTGTGTAGTATGAGTCACCTTGGTAGTGTCACCCTAATACCTTTATCTACTGACTACGCTACTTAGTCATCGCCATATCCCCCTTCCCCCATCTCCCCTCCCCCTCCCCTTTCCGGAATACCCCCTCCCTCCCTTATCCCCTAACCCTCTCCCTCTCCTCTCCCCCTTCTTTTCTCTTCTTTCTCCCTCATTCCTTCCCGTCTCCTTTTGCCCCCTCTCCCCCTTCCCCTGGTTTCTCCTTCTTTCTTCTTTCTCTCTCCTTCTCTCTGCCTCACCTTCACCATCCTTCACTCCCTCCTGCCGTCCTCACTCCCTCACCCTCCTTTTCACCTCCTCCCTCTTCCTCCTCCTCCCTCATCCACCCCTTCCTCCTCTCACTTCTCTTTCCACCCCCTCACCCTTCTTCCCCACCTCTTACCTTTCCCACTCTGTAATTATGAGGTGTGTGTGTGTGTGTGTGTGTGTGTGTGTGTGTGTGTGTGTGTGTGTGTGTGTGTGAGGGGAGATACAGAACGATGTTGAGGGGAGATACAGAACGATGTGCATTAAGTATCAGAGGGTTTTATATTGATGAGAAATAGTATGTGACGTGGTGAAGAGAGAGTGTGTTGCGAAGAGCATGTTGCATGGCTGTGTCGGAAGGTGAGTGTGTTATGTGGGAGGCAATTAGAGTGTGGTATGTGGGAGGTAGTGTGGTTTGTGTGGGAGAAAGAAAATAGGTATGTAGTGGGGATGAGAGTTTTGGGTGTGTGAGCCAAACTGTGGAAGAGAGAGTGTGTTATGTGGGAGGTAGAGTGTGTGGGTGGAAGGGGAGCTAAGGTGTGTTATGTGGGAGTGAGATGGTTTAGGGTGGGAGAGAGTACGGTATTGTGTGTAGTATTGTGGGTGGGAGGTGCAGGGTGTGTTGTGTGGGTGGGAGGTGGAGTGTGTGGGTGGAAAGTAGAGTGTGTTGTGTGGGAGTGAGGTGGTTTAGGGTGGGAGAGAGACACAGGACCGGCCCAGCACCATGTAATCGATACCACACCCTTCCCACGCCCCAGTCCTGCCTTACCCTCCCTGCCTAACCCTCCCATGCTGCCATACCCTCCCTGCCTTCCTCGCCTACCCTGCCTAATCCTGCTGCCTTACCCTGTCACCCTTCCTAACCTTCCCTGCCTCTCCTTCCACATCACACTGCCTGCCTCCTGCCCCTCTCTGCCTTGCCTCCTGCCTACCTTCCCAAGATTACTGTGGCTCTCCTTGTTTTTTCTGTGACTGTCTTTTTTACTAGTCTGCCTAAATTTTCTGTGCTCCGTCCTCACCCTGCCTCACATCCCTCCCACATCACACTGCCTCCCTCCTTTCTCTTCCCTCTTTCTCTCCCTCCTTTCTCTCTGTGCCTCCCCCCTTCCAGCCTACCAGCCTAGCCTAAGCACTCTGTACCTCACCTTAGCAATTAATGCGTGTCATTGTTCTCTGTCTTCCTGCCTGTCTCCCTTCCTACCTGGCTTGCTTTGCTGCCTGCCTCCCTTCTTACCTGGCTTGCTTTGCTGCCTGCCTCCCTTCCTACCTGGCTTGCTTTCCTGCTTGCCTTCCTTCATTCCTGGGTTGCTTTCCTGCCTCTCTCCCTTCCTACCTGGCTTGCTTTCCTGCCTAAATTTTATGTTCCTGCCTCCGTCCTTTTTGCCTCCCTTCCTGCCTGCCTGCCCTCTGTTTTCCATACCTCTCTTTACTTTTGCGTGACTTTTTTTGCCTACCTGACCCCCTGCTTCACCTTTTCTGCCTCCCTCACCCCGTGCCTAACCTTTCTTGCCTCCCTCACTCCGTGCCTAACCTTTCCCGCCTCCCTCACCCCCCTGCCTCACCTTTCCTGCCTGTCTCCCTCACCCTCTGCCTAACCCTTCTTTCTTCCTTGACCTCGTACCTCACCTTTCCTTCCTCCCTGACATCCTGCCTCACTTTTCCTTCCCTCCCCTTCTCTGCCTTCCTCACCCTCTGCCTCACGTCTCCTACCTCCCTCACTGCTTTGCCTCACCTTTCCTACCTGTCCTCCTCCCACATCACACTGCCTGCTTCCTGAAACTCCCTGAAACTCTTTGTCTTCCTCTCTGCCGGGGTTTTCTGTGCCTTTCCTTACTAAATATCTCTGTGTTAGGTTCTCTGCCTTCTTTCTCGATGCCCTAACTACCGATCAAAATTTTCTCTTTCTGCCTCCCACCCCCACATACACATCACACTGCCTGCCTCCCCTTCCCTCCCCTCCCTTCCTTCCCACATCACACTTCCTTCTCCCTGCCCTCCCCCCCACTCACACACATCACACTGCCTGCCTCCCCTCCCCTCCCTTTCTTTCCACATCATACTTCCTGCTCCCTACCTTTCCTCCCTTCCTCCCTACATACAGATATAAATGTCTTTAGTCTTTGCCCTTCTTTCTCCCTGTACTCTTATCGCTTTGACTTGGTCCAGATATTCCTTCATTTAAGACTTCTTTTCACGCGGCAGAAAATGACAGTGCTACGGCTCCATATCCGTTCCATAGCGCTTCTTCGTGACAGGCATCATATTCTAGTGTTAATCTATCGTTACAACTCATCGTTCAAATTAGAGAGAGAGAGGACAGTTTCAAACCAAGTTGGAATAAAAAGAGTATAGTTTTTTTTTTACCCATTCAGCTAGAGAACGGGATTTTTTTTACTTTCATCTTCCTATCTCCATACGATTTTTTTCATACTTACCTCGGTCATCAGTCTGCCCTCCCTCCACACCTGCCTACCTTACCTGTCTACCTGTGTGTTTAACTTTACCTGTCTGCCTGCGTGCCTGACCTGCCTTACCTCAGTAATCCGTCTGCCTTCCCTCCGTACCTGCCTATCATATATATACCTACCTGGCCAATTTATCTCTCTACCTGTCTGCCTAATCTCCTTCGATTCTGTCTACCTGAGCCTAACCTATCATCTTTAATTATCTACTGCATGGGATCTCTCTCTCTCTCTCTCTCTCTCTCTCTCTCTCTCTCTCTCTCTCCTCAACTATCTAATTATCTAGTCTATTTATGGCTATCTATAATATTTCCTTTTCCTCTTTGCTTCACTTCCCTCACTTATCTTTTTCCTTTCCCTTCCCAAATCCCATCTTCACATCCCTTCCTTCAGCTCTCTGTACTCCGCATCCTTCCCCACCCTCTAACTTCCCTCCCCTCCCCTCCCCTCCCCTCTCTCCCTTACACCCTTGGGACAATAATAGGGTAAGACAGACACAAGACACAACCATTGACTCAGAAAATATTGATAGGAGACAAGTATATGGTGTAGCTTCATTGACGTCATTGGTGTCGATTGTGAGCGTTTAATCCCAACTCCGTGGCACTTAGTGGAACTCGAACCCACTCCAGAGCCGCCCCGAACGTGAGGCCAGTATCAAAGCAACGGAGCCTCTAAGTCTCCCCTTCCTCTCTTCACTCTCCCTCTCTTTTCTCCCCTCTCTCACTCTTCCCTTCCGCACACTCCCTCTCCGCCATCCTTTCTCTCTTTCCCCTCTCACTTCCTCTCCCTCATTGCTTTTTTGTCCCTTTCCTCTCTTCCTCTCCGTCCTCTTATTTTCCTCATTTCCTCTCTCCTTTCTCCCCACTCCTTTTCCCCTCGTCTCTCTTCCTCTCCACCCTCCTCCTTTCCCCTCCCACACTCCACTCCCTTCTTCCCTCCCACACTCCACTCCCTTCTTCCCTCCCACACATCCTTCCCCTCACTCTGTCCTCCTTTCCCTTCTTCCCTCCCCCACCGCCTTGCCCTCCCAGCCCTCCTTTCCCTCTCTCCTTTCCCCTACCCATCCCTCCCATCTTTCCCCCATTAGGGAAGTGGTGAGGCTTTCCATTCTCCCCATTAACCAGACCCCAGCTGGTAAGGGGGAGGGGGTGATGACCTGACCGAGTAACAAAAACAGCAGCAGTAGTAGAGTAACAAAAAATAACTTCAATATATGTCTGTCTATCTGTATATCTATATGTCTGTCTATCTGTCTATTTATCCACCTATATGTCTGTTTATCTGTGTCTGTCTGTCTGTCCATCGGGAGTCGGGCACTTTAATCCAGGAGGGGGTGGCCACAAACATGACCGTGTCTTCCTGCCATCCGCCATCACGCTGCCCTACCTCCAACTCACACCTCCCTCAACCACAGTCCTCTCCACCCCGTCCCTCCACCTCATCCTCGGTCTCCCACTCCACCTCACACACACTGGTAATACAGACAGAGCAGCAAAAACACCATAAGCAGTTTAATAGAACGCATGTCAATCAGTCCAGCCTTCCATCCATCCATATGTCTACCTCCCCCGCTCAACAATCACCTTTTTCCCATCCTTCTCCTCCCCCTCCTCTCCCCCGCCTCCCTCCCCCGTAGCCTATCTCCGGCTACGATAAATCAGTCCGGCTAAATAACCGGTTTATCTGGAGCGGCCTAAGTGAGTGAGGCTATTTTGGTTGAAGGACAAGGGAGAAGGTTGAGTTACATCTCTCTCTCTCTCTCTATCTCTCTCTCTCTCTCTCTCTCTCTCTCTCTCTCTCTCTCTCCCCCTTCCTTCTCGTGTTTCCCAGTACACTTATTTCCTTCGCCCCACTTAACTTCTCACAAGTCAGTTCAGTGTTTTGTTATTTTACAGTTTGTCTTCTCCCCTCTCCCCTCTCCCTCTTCCTCCTCTACCTCTCCCTCTCTTCTCTCCCTCCCTCTTCTATTCCCTCCCTCTCTCTTGTCCTTCTCACTGTTCTCTTCATCTTTCTTTCCCTTATCTCCTTTTCCCTCTTCCTCTTCTTTCCTCTTTGTCTCCCCTTTCTCAATCCTTACTTTCCCTTTCCTTCTTATCATCTTATCCCTCTCTCCCTCCCCCTCCTCCTTCCTCCCTCTCCCCTCCCCTTCCTCCTTCTCCCCTCTCCCAATTCCCTCCCCTCCCTCTCTCCCTTCCCTTCCTTCTCCCTCCCTCCCCCTCCTCCTTCCTCCCTCTCCCCTCCCCTTCCTCCTTCTCCCCTCTCCCAATTCCCTCCCCTCCCTCTCTCCCTTCCCTTCCTTCTCCCTCCCTCTCCCCTTCTCGTGTTTCGTATTACACTTACTTCCTGCACCCCACTTAAGGTATCATCATTCACTTTTATGTCTTATGTTTTTTAGTTACCCCTCTAAGAATTCTAGGTCCGTTTTCTTTTTGTTTCAGTCAGGATAGTAAACAAAGGTGGATAGTACCAGTAAATAGTTGACTAAATATTGCTTGTTTGGATAGTCTGGTGAAAGGGGATTTGTTAGGAATAGGAAATAGTCATAGAGTTACTGTGGGCTGTAGGATGAATAGTTTGTTATGGATAGTAAAGAGTAGTGTGCTGTGGATAGTAAGTAGGTAGTAGTTTATTATGAATGGTTAATATTATGGGATTATTAAATTTCTGTCTAAGCTTTTCATGAAATTCTCAGTCGCACTACTACATATTCTCTCTCTCTCTCTCTCTCTCTCTCTCTCTCTCTCTCTTTTCATTCCTTCCTTCCCCTCTCTCAGACGCCCTGCCCCTCCTCCTCCTCCCCTTCTCCCACGCTTCTCCTCTTTTTCTCCCTCTCCATCTTCCCTCATCCCACTAGTCTTCTCCCCATCTTCCCAGCACCTCCCTCTCTCGCTTCTCTCCTCTCCCTTCTTCCACCCTCCATCTTTTTCCTTCTCCCTCCTCTTCCACCTCTTCCCTCACCTCCTCTTCCACCTCTTCCCTCACCTCCTCTTCACCTCTCCTCCTTCCTCTCTTCCTTCTCCTTTTCCTTTTCGTATCCCCCCCCATTTTCCCTCTCCTCCCACTCCACTCTTCCTCCTACTCCACCTCTCCTCCCCCCCCCAGACCATTTTTCCACTCCTCCTCCCTCCTTTCTCGTTTATATTTCAGCAGTGCCCCCCCCCCCGTCAGTGTGGAGGGGCGGGTCCAGTCAGAGGGTTAGGTCAAGGGTCACACAACGAGGTCATAGATTTATACATAGCCTGCACACCACGCCCATAACACGCCCATAAATCACGCCCACAAATCACGCCCAGTTATACATAGCTCACACCACGCCCATATTTATACATGTTCTTCAGTGTCCATATTCATGCCCAGAAATCACGCCCATAGTCACCCATACAGATCACGCCCATATAAACGCTCACAAAATCACGCCTATAGTCACTTACACAAATCACGCCCATGTTCACGCCCACAAGTCATACCCATTCCCTACACCACGTCCATATTCACTCCCATATACACGCCCACAAATCACGCCCATAGTCACGCCCATGTCTGCAGATCCACCAAAATCTCACGTGGGGATACATTTTCACAGAGCGTCTTGATTTCACTGTGACGCGATCTGTGCCTGGTATGACGATATTGGAAGGATTTATGTAACGCAGGATAGGACAGTAAGGTGTAGAAAAATAAATCGCATGAGAAAAGGTGTTAGGGAGCTTCCTCATCTGACAAGAATAAGGGCCGTAGTATCCCTGGCAGACTAGTAGGGCCGTTCATACCAGTCTTTAGATAATAATAATAATAATAATAATAATAATAATGATGATGATGTGCTAGTCGTTGCTCATTACATCTCCCTCTACATATCCTTTTTCAACGCCCATGTTTACACCTTACACCCGCCACCTGAACTCTTCTGGTATACCTTACACTTAATCTTCCCTGTATACCTCCCACTTAGTCTACACCTCCCACCTGGACTCTCTATCTACACTACACCTTCACACACTCCTTACACTTACACAGGGAGAGTATAACGGAGTGTAGCACCTCAACAACAGCAACAGCAAAAATAACAAGAACACCAAGAAGTCTTCCCACTCACATCTGCTTTGCTCGTCAAGTCATGCCTTTCCACTTAACACCCCTGCCTCTCATCCCTCCCCCACCCCTCCCCTATCCCTCCCCCACCTCCTCATCTCCCATTTCCCACTCCCCTACCATTGCTATCCTCCCCCCTCCAGTTTCCCTTCCCCCCATTACTCCTCCTCTCACTCCTCCCTCTGCTTCCCCTTCCATCCCCTCCTTTGTCACACCTCCCACCCACTGTCCCTCCCTGTCTCCTCCCATTATACCCTCCCATTCCTTCCACTCCATCCTTCCTCCCTTCTCTCCCTCCCTCCCTTCTCTCCCTCCCTCCCTTCTCTCCCTCCGACCCTTCTTTCCCTCCCTCCCCTCTCTCCCTCCTTCCGCTCTTACTCTCCCTCCCCCCTCTCTCGCCTTCCCACCCTTCTCCCTCTCCTCCCAGTCATTCACACCCTTCCCTCTCTCTCTCACCCTCCCTACCCACACCCCTGCCTCCCTCACGCCCCTCCCTCTCTCAGGGCCTTCCCTGTCTTCCCTCCCTCCCACTACTTTCTCACACCCCTCATTTCCCTCCCCCTCCTACCTCTCTCTCCCTCTCACTGCTCCCCACCCCACAGTGTAGAGACTGTGCCCCACCTCATCTCCCACACTCTTCCCTTCCCTCCCTCCCTCCCACCCATCCCACTCCCCCTCCCTCATCCCACCCCTCCCCCTCCTTCCCACTGTTTGGTAGGGTATCGATTCTGTGTTTGTCATGGCATTGTTTACTTTCCTTTGTTTTTCTGTGTGTTTGTTTACACCCAACCAACCCAAAGCAACGCACCAAAAATGGAAGTCAGAAGCGAATGAAGGGACTCGAACTGGGGAAGCGTTTTATTTTTTATTTGTGTGTGTGTGTGTGTGTGTGTGTGTGTGTGTGTGTGTGTGTGTGTGTGTGTGTGTGTGCGTAATCTGAAAAGTAGAGCTTCACTAAAAACACACTTGCTGGTATCTCGTGTTGTGGGGACGGCTCAACCTGCTGGTGTGGGCGTGGGTGTGACAGTGATAATGGGGAATAAATAGATAATACAAGATAGATATTATTAACATAGCCGTCCCCAAAACACACAAAAAAATCCCATGACAAAATAGAACCCCCTATAAATATATTTCTGTGATTTAATTAATAAGGAAAATTTGATGTGGGAAGCATGGACTAAGTAAATGACTGAATTTTTTTTTATATATATATAGTGAGGGAAGGACTTCTGATTTTTTCTTTTTTTTTTTAATAGTGATGGAAGAACTATTTTATTTTTACCCGCGTCGTTAATGGCCAGGTATATGAGTGTGGTGTGTCCATATTTTATCGCTCTTGTACGGTTTATCTTGGAAAACGATACCTCTGATACAGCTCTCTCTCTCTCTCTCTCCGAAGGCTTGAGTCATTGGGTGACTGTGGTTCATTTCACCTGGCCTACCTGCTCATTACCCTCTCTCTCTCTCTCTCTCTCTCAATAGATTAAACTAACATATATTTTCTTTCTCTTCAGGTGTGTATATCGTAAAGCCTGATCTCCAGAACTAAAGGTATGTGAGGAGAGGAAGACCGAGAACGATCACGATAGACCAGATTAGCACATGAGGGTGGTCGGAATAAGTGGGAAAGAGCCAATAGATAGTGCAGTTGATAGATACACAGAACTGCTTTACTCCCTTCACAGTATCCTGGCCTAGATATTCTTCCTTCAGCATATTCCACATACCTCAGTGGCTGAAAAAAGGCAATGCTACAGCTTTACATCCTTTCCATCGCACTTCTCCTGAGGTGGATATCTGGTAGTGGTGATAGTGGTGGTGATAGTGGTGGTGGTTGTGACATTGATGATAGTGGTGGTGACAATGGTGATAGTGGTAGTGACAGTGGTGATAGTGGTGGTGAAGGTGGTGACAGCGATGACAGTGGTGGTGATGGTGGTGACAGTGGTGGTGATAGGGGTGATAGTGGTAGTGATAGTGGTGGCCGGGAGAGATAGACCACCGGAGGAACTAACTGATAAGGGCCCGATTATGAAGTCATGATAAGAAGTAGATAATTCCTCAGCGCTGGTCCCTTGAACGTGTAACCTCTGCCGTAAACTGAATAAAATCGTCTGGAGAGAGAGAGAGAGAACAAGATTTCCCTGAGATGAGTAAAAACCGTCTGAAATAGAGACAGCAAGATAAGAAATAAGTTCATGTATTAGGCTACCAAGCCACTCAAGCTGAAAGAAACCGTCTGCCTAAAAGGGAAGAAAATATATAAAAAACTATATCCTAAAGCCCACCTAAGCTTAATAAAATCGTCTGAAGGTAGAGAGATCAATATATAACTAAATCCTCCATCCAACCCCTCCCCTCAGCTGCACAAAACCGTCTGGCTATAGAGAGAATAAAGTATAAAGGATCAGGGCGCTGTGGACTCAAGTGGGATTTATTTTCAGTCAGCATCACTACGAAAATCCTCCTCCAATGCTGAATAAAATCGTCTGGTATGGGAAAAATACTTAAAGATTTGCCTGTGTGTGTGTGTGTGTGTGTGTGTGTGTGATGAGACACTCGTTACTAATTTTATTCGCTGTGGATGTCCGTTTCCTCCTCTGTGTATGGTTTGTGTGTATGTATGTACGGCTAAATGTGTGTGTGTGTGTGTGTGTGGCTCACTAAAAATACTCATATTCTAAAGCAGACCTGCCGTCTTTACCCTCACAGCATCTCTCGCCATTTTCCTGTACGAACGAAAGCTGATTATTTTAGGGACCTGCATCTGCCAATTCATGTTTATTAATCCATACTGAACGAATGGCGGGGAAAATTAGCTGCCAGTGTCTATGGATTTATGTGAATTTAAACTATTACCTTCTCAGTATTAAAAACAAAATTATTTTCACATCTGTATCGTGTCTGTTTTGTTGTTGTAAATGTTTGTTGTAAAGAAAAATAAAGTGTAAATTAAAGAAAATGCCCGCCAGCTACCTCTGCACTCCGGTGACCTTTTGGACCTTGCGGCATTGTAGATGAGGCTTTGATTCAGGGGTTTTGGTGAGAGAGAGAGAGAGAGAGAGAGAGAGAGAGAGAGAGAGAGAGAGGAGGGGGGAATTATGTCTTTGTTCGGGAGTTTTGATTCTGTTGCACGTCTGAAAGGAAATTGTTGGGAGGAAGAACTGAAGGAACATGAGAGAGAGAGAGAGAGAGAGAGAGAGACTTTGGTGATTGTATCGATAACAATTATTTACCATGATAAGGATGAATGGCGGACGAGTCCATATTGTGTGGTGAAGGGGGGGGGGAAGGTTTGCACTGTTTGAGAGAGAGAGAGAGAGAGGGAGACGGACGGACGGACGGACAGACAGACAAACAAAGATTACGTAGAAATTAATAGGAATTAAAAAAAAAAAAATCCCAGACTGCTAGCCTCCATCACTACAAACAGCCTCCCATCCCATCATCCCAACCATCCCATCATCTCCAACTATCCCACCATGTCTAACTAGTCTATTCCTAATCACCATCCCAGTCACGTCTCCTATTGGCCCCTTGGTGCTGTGACGTCATTACCCTAAAGCAGTATGGCGGCTTTCCCTTTAAGAACTCTACCTTCCCCTGATCTCACCTTTCCTCCTTCCCCCTACCCTTCCTCGCTCCCTCCCTTACCTTTCCTTCCTTTCCTTTCCTTTTCCCCTTACCCTTCCTCCCTCTCTTACCTTTCCTTTCCTTTCCCCCACTCTTCATTCTTCCCCCTACCCCTCTCTACAATACCTGCCTTCCGTTCTTCTCCACCCTTCCTCCTCGCCTTACCCTTCCACCCCTCCCCTTCCTCTTCCTCTGCCCTTCTTCATCCCCTTACCCTTCCTCCTACCCTCCCTTCCCCTGCCCTTCTTATTTCCCTTTCCCTCTTTCCTCCCTATCCTTCTCCCTTCCTTTACTCATCCCTCTCGCCCTACCCTTCCACCTCCCCCTGCTATTCCCCCTCCCCTCCCTTCCCCCACCCTCTCTCCCTCTTTCCTTCTCCCCTACCCATCCCCCATCCCCATCATTACCCTCTGCCGTGCACTGTCCAAATATTTAGCGTGTTGGTGTGCGTCTCCTGCAGTACGGGACGAAGAATTTGGGCATAGGTTGAGTCTGTGTTGGGGCACTGAGTGATAATTGTGAAAAGGAGAATAGCCTCTTTTTTTATTGTGGTGTGTGTGTGTGTGTGTGTGTGTGTGTGTGTGTGTGTGTGTGTGTGTGTGTGTGTGTGTGTGTGTGTGTGTTTTATTTGGCTTTTTTGTATTGTTTTCAGGGTTTCAATATAATAACTGATGCAAAGAGCTTGGAATAACCAGAACTAAAAAAATTAAGATCAAGAGTTTTGAACAAATTGAAAGAAAATTGAGAAAAAGGATCTAGAACAAACAGGAGAACTCTGGAACAAACAGGAGAACTCTGGAACAAACAGGAGAACTCTAGAACAAACAGGAGAACTCTGGAACAAACAGGAGAACTCTGGAACAAACAGGAGAACTCAGGAACAAACAGGAGAACTCTGGAACAAACAGGAGAGCTCTGGAACAAACAACTCTGGAACAAACAGGAGAACTCTGGAACAAGAACTTAGAACATAAAACCAAGGACATGATATTCTAACTGGAACATGGAACTGGAAGAGTGTATGAGACTTTATTCTTGTGTGGGGAATTCTGGAAGCCTTTGATCCCACCGTCCTGGAAACTAGAAAAGTACCCCCGGAATAGATTAAGTTAGAGAGAGAGAGAGAGAGAGAGAGAGAGAAGGATGATGAAACGAGAGACAGAAAGACGATAAAAGATAAAACAAGAGTTAAAATGAAGACAAGGAGGGTAATATGAGGAGGAGGAAAATGTCTATGTATAAATTATTTTCCAGAGCCTGGATCAATTTATTAAATGAAAATATAGTGGTGGTTGTTCTCACTTTTTCCTGCCAGTTTTAACTGGAGGGTTTGGAGGCGGGGGGAGCCATCTTGCTTTTACTCTCCTTACGGTATCCTTCAGCATGTAGAATTATATTTCGTTGTCATAGTCTGCTCTGCAACAAACAGCCTCAAAAGGACCATCAGGTCTGTTGCTGTTTGCTTTCATTTGTACTCCTTTGTATATGGGGAACTGTTCTTGGGATTAGACTCAAGAATACTCCTCCCAAAATCCCTATCCCCCTCCCCTGCCTCTATCTTCTTCCCCACCCCCTTTCCCTCCATCCAACGTCCCTAATACCTATCTCCCTCCCCTCCCCCCGCCATTTTACCTCCCTTCAGATTCTGGTAGCTCGCGGTGTTATTGTTTTGGGTGCCGTTGGAATGGCGGCAAACACAATTTTATTTTTATATTTTCTCTGTCTCGCTTCTTTCATACCTTTTTACCTGCTTTTTTCCCCCTTATCATTTCTGTTTTCCTCTTTTCCCTCTCCCCCTCTCTTTTCTCTTCCACATTCTCTTCCTTTATCTTTTCCTCCTCTTCTGCTCCTTGTTCCCTTCTCTTTTCTCGGCGTCTCCTCCCTCCCTCTCTCCCTCTCATCATTCTTCTCCTCCTCGTTTGTCTTTCTCTGCTCCTTCCCCTTTCTTTTTCCTTCCCTTTAAC
Source organism: Coenobita brevimanus (assembly GCF_032717465.1). NCBI lineage: Eukaryota > Metazoa > Arthropoda > Malacostraca > Decapoda > Coenobitidae > Coenobita > Coenobita brevimanus. The sequence continues at coordinate 10,876,938 of NC_137027.1, forward strand.
CTTCTTTCCCTTCTCTTCTTTCCCTTCTCTTCTTTCCTGTATTCTTGTCTTTTCTTTGTCTTTCCTTCTTTTTTCCTTAATTCTGTTTTCTCTACCTTTTTCCTCCACTCTCCCCTTTCCTTTCCATCTCCTTTCCCTTTCTTTATACCTCCTTTCTTTTCTTCTATTTTATTTTTCAGATACTTACTCTCTTTTCCCTTTGTGTCCTTCCTTTCCCTTTACTTTTCTCTTCTCTAGTCCAGTCCTTCTCTTCTCTTTTCCATTTCTTTTCCTTCCCTCTTCCTTCCTTCTGTTCTTTTCTCTTCCTTTTCCCTCCTTTCCTCCAGTCTACCTCATTTCTTCCTTCTATTCCCATCCCTACTTTATTCTTCCCTTTTCCTTTATCCCCCCCTCCTTTCTCTTTCCCTCCCCTTCTCCCTTTCTTTCCCTCCCCTTCTCCCTTTCTTTCCCTCCCCTTCTCCCTTTTCTTTCCCTCCCCTTCTCCTTTTTCTTTCCTTCCCCTTCTCCCTTTTCTTTCCCTCCCCATCTCCTTTTTCTTTCCTTCCCCTTCTCCCTTTTCTTTCCCTCCCCTTCTCCCCTTTCTTTTCCCCTTCTCCCTTTTCTTTTCCTCCCCTTCTCCCTTTTCTTTTCCTCCCCTTCTCCCTTTTCTTTTCCTCCCCTTCTCCCTTTTCTTTCCCTCCCCTTCTCCCTCTTCTTTCCCTCCCCTTCTCCA
>NC_137027.1:10882649-10890149 GCF_032717465.1 Coenobita brevimanus
CAATCTCTCTCTCTCTCTCTCTCTCTCTCTCTCTCTCTCTCTCTCTCTCTCTCTCTCTCTCTCTCACTCGATATTCATGTCTCCCTCATCTAAACCTTCTTCTTCACTGGTGGAATCCGCCTCCCCCCATCCCGTTAATCCGATCCCTCCTCTTCTCTAGGCTACTCAGCTATCACTATGAAAACACACACACACACACACACACACACACACACACACACACACACACACACACACGACGCTTAAGTAATAAAACAATGTGAAGCCTCTATTTATCTATCAGTGCCCTGCAGGGGCTCACCAAGGAATTTTCTAAGGGGGGGTCTGTCCCCATTTGCCAGTTTTCTGAAGTTTACATATGTTTTATAGTTCTAAGGAATAATATGCTATTAAATCTAAATATACCACGAATAACTGGTCCAATATTTTTCGTTTATTTTTAGCGCTTTGTAAATAATTAAAAAAAAAAAAAAAGTTGCATCCAAAAACAGGAACCACAGTTCCTATTGACCTGTGAGCATAGCGGGTCACTTATACCCATTCATTGATTATGTGTGTGTGTGTGTGTGTGTGTGTGTGTGTGTGTGTGTGTGTGTGTGTGTGTGTGTGTGTGCAATCATTATCATGACTAATGGTATGCTTTGTATTGGAAAGTAAAGATGAGTGGAACTTAAGTGGTTCTTAAGTGGAACTTAAGTGCAACGTAAGTGGCACTTAAGTGCAACTTAAGTGGCACTTAAGTGCAACTTAAGTGGCACTTAGTGGAACTTAAGTGGCACTTAGTGGAACTTAAGTGGCACTTAAGTGGAACTTAAGTGGAACTAACAATAAGCTCTTATTTTGTTTACTCATACATTGTTTTTGCTGTCTTTGCTCCTCTGGTACATTAATTCTGTACATTCCGTAATTCTGTACACTTCCCATCCAACATATGTACCGTGCTACACTGCCTCTGTACACCCCACATTATCCACTCTTATTCCATGAGTTTCACTAATACTGTTTCTCTCTCTCTCTCTCTCTCTCTCTCTCTCTCTCTCTCTCTCTCTCTCATAATCCTCTTTTATTCCTCTCACTCTCTCACATGTATTTCACTAAGCCTTCTCTTCCTCCCGTCTCATACTCTCTCTCTCTCTCTCGCTCACCCCACTTTCCTTCCCCTCTTTATTTTTCTCTCCTCACTCAACCAAAATAACATAATTTCTCTCTCTCCTTCTCTCTCTCCCCTCCCTCCTCTCTCCACCCCTCTCCTCCTTCCTCCTCTCCTATTTCCCCCTCCCTTCCTCCCTACCCTTTCCCCTCACTTTCCTTTTCTACCCACCGATTTTCTTTCTATTCCTCTTTTCCTCTCCTCCCCTTCTTCCTTCCCTACCTACTCCCCTCTTTCCCAGGTATGTATGTATGACGGAAAGAAGGAAGGTAGGTATGTACGCAGGCAGGAAGGTAGGAAGGTGTGTGTGTGTGTGTGTGTGTGTGTGTGTGTGTGTGTGTAGTACTCTCTAGTGTAGGCTATGGCAGGATGTTCATAGTAACGAGACTGGTAGCGATTATGGTAGCGGAAGTACCGCTACGGTGATAGTGGTGGTATATTAGTGGACTGAATAGACTGTAGTCGCGGAGCAGGACTCTGAGGTTGTCATTATCGTACCCTGGCAACCTACCATTCGAGAGTGCGTCCGATTTCGTATCATATTATACACGAATCATATTATATGCACGAATATATTATACACGAATATTATTATACACGAATATTATTAAACACGAACATATTGTACACGAATCATATTGTTGTTCACGAATATATTATACACGAATAATATTCCACACGAACATATTATACACGAATCACATGCGTCTGATATTATACGCGAAATCACGCACTTTTGAATCGTAGGTTGCCAGGGCACGATAATAACAACCTCAGAGTCGCGCGCCGCGGCTATAGTAACCAAGGAGACTCATTTTTAGAGCAGGAATAAAGCTGACTAAATTTCATGGAACCACAACATAATATTCAAGCTGTCAGTGGCCCAATTCCGTCAGATAAACACAAATTTACAGTAGAATTAGTGTTGTTTTTGTTAGCATTATAATGTTTAGTTTGCTTCATGTTTACGTCTGTCCGATAGCACGATAACTCTCTCTCTCTCTCTCTCTCTCTCTCTCTCTCTCTCTCTCTCTCTCTCTCTCTCTTATCTTTTGTCTGCCTGTCTCGAACCTTTGTGGGAACGACCTTGCTTCTCTTTACGTCTCAGGCTAACTCCTTCTTTCCTTCCCTTTTTTCCTTAATTCCTCCCTTTCTTCGACGTCTCTTTCTTTTCCTATTTCCCCTTCCTCACTTTTTCCCATCCAGTTCCCTTTTCCTCCTCCTAATTCTTTTCACCATTTCCACTCCTTTTCCTTCCTTCTTCCTTTTCACATCCTTCCCTCTTCTCCCTCCCTGTTCTTTTCAGCATTTCCTCCCTTCCTGCCATTATCTCCTTCGCCCCCTCCTTTTCTCCCCTCCTTGCCAGTCCTCGTACCCTCTCCCCCCCTCCTCTCCTCCCCCTACGACTCCCCCCTTCCTCTCCTCCCCCTACCCTTCCCCATCCTCTCTGCACAAGGGCCAATTTAAATCCCAACTCCAGTACGAACTGACGTTCAAACTCAAGTGCCAACTCAGGTCCCAACACAGTTACCAAACGCAAGTACCAACTTAAGTCTTAACACAAGTACCAACTCAAGTCATAACTCAAGCGTTAACTTAGTCCCAACTCAAGCGGAAACTTAAGTATCAGCTCAAGCGTCCCAACCCAAGCGCCAACCTAAGTCCCATCTCAAGTGCCAACGTAAATTACAACTCAAGTGTCAACTTAAGTCCCAACTAATGAATCAACTTAAGTGCCAACTCAAGTGACAACGTGCCAACTCAGGTGCGAACATTAATCCCAACTCAAGTGAAACCTTAAGTTCCAGCTCAAGTGCCAACTTGGGTCAAAACTCAAGCGCCAACGTAGGTCCCAACTCAAGTGCCAACCCATGTCTCAACTCAAGCGCCAACCTTAGTCCCAACTCAAGCACCAGCTTAATCACAACTCACGGGTCAGCATAGGTCCCAACTCAAGTGCCAACGTTAGCTCCAACTCAAGTGCCAACGTAACTGTCAACGAAAGCTCCAACTAGTGCCAACGTAAATGCCAACTCAAGAGCTAACTTAAGTGCCAACTAAAGCGCCAACTTATGTTGCAACTCAAGCACAAACATATCTCCCAACTCAAGTGACAACATAAGTGCCAACTCAAATGACAACACAAGTGCCAACTCAAGTGACAACATAAGTGCCAACTCAAGTGACAACATAAGTGCTAACTCAAGTGACAAAATAAGTGCCAGCTCAAACGTCAACTCAGGTCCAAACTCATGCGCCAGGCTTGGGTCTTAGCTTAAGTTACAACTTAAGTCCCAACTCAAGCTCCATCATGTTTCATCTCAAGCGGAAACTCAAGTCCCAATTCAAGCACCATCTTTAGTCCCAACGAAAGGGCGAGCTTACGTCCCAACTCAAGCATCAACTGAAGTTCCAATTCAAGCACCAGCTTAAGTCCCAACTCAAGCGCCACCTTAAGTCCAAACTTAACTGCCAACTTAAGTGCCAAATAAAGTGCTATCGTAAATGATAAGTGCAAATGTGAGTGCCAGTTCTAGTGCCAACTTAAGTGCCAACTCAAATGCAAACTTAAGAGAAAACTCAAATGCCAACTTAAATGCCAACTTAAGTGCAAACTCACGTGGTGACCTAAGTGCCAATTCAAATGTTAAGCTCCGACCAAAGTGCCAAATTAAGTCCCAAAATAAGTGCCAACTTAAATCCTAAGACAAGTGCCAACTTAAGTCCTAAAACAAGTGCCAACTTAAATCCAACACAAGCGCCAATTTAAATCCCAACTCAAGTACCAACTATAGCTCAAACTCAAGTGTCAACTCAAGTCCCAACACAGGTACTACTTGGGGCCCAAACACAAGTACCAACTGAAGTCCTAACACAAGTACGAGCTCAAGTCCTAACTCAAGCGCTAACTTAAGTCCCAACTCAAGTGCCAACTAAGATCCCAACTCATGCGTCAACTTGTCCCAATCCAAGCACCAACTTAAGTTCCAACTCAAGCACCAACTGAAGTCCCAACTCAAGCACCAACTGAAGTCCCAACTCAAGTGCCAACGTAAGTCACAACTCAAGTGCCAACGTAAGTTACAACTCAAGCACCAACTTAAGTCCCAGTTCACAAGTCAACTCAAGTCCCAAGTAGAGCGCCAACTTACGCTGCATCTCAAGCACCAACATTAATCCCAACTCAATTGAAACTGTAAGTGCCAACTTAGGTCAAAACTCAAGCGCCAATGTAGATCCCAGCTCAAGCGCGTACTTAAGTTCCAACTCAAGTGCCAACTTATGTCCAACTCAGGCGCCAACCTAAGTCCCAACTCAAGCTCTAAAATACGTCTCAACTCAAGCGCCAACTTAAGTCCCAACTCAAGCGCCAACTTAAGTCCCTACTCAAGCGCCAACTTAAATCCCAACTCAAGCGCCAACTTAAGTCCCTACTTAAGCGCCAACTTAAGTCCCTACTCAAGCGCCAACTTAAGTCCCAACTCAAGCGCCAACCTAAGTCCCAACTCAAGCGCCAACTTAAGTCCCAATTCAAGCGTCAACTTAAGTCCCAACTCAAGCGCCAACTTAAGTCCCAACTCAAGCACCAACTTAAATCCCAACTCAAGCGCCAACTTAAGTCCCAACTCAAGCGCCAACTTAAGTCCCAACCCAAGCGCCAACTAAAGTCCCAAGTCAAGTGCGAACTTAGTTCAAACTTGTCCCAATTTAAGTGCCAACTTCAAGTGCCTCAAGTGGCACTCAGATTGCAGCTATGTGGAAGTTTTCTACTTAGTGCTATTTAAGTTCAAGTTCCACTCAAGGTCCTCTTAAGTGGTTCTTAAGTTGCACTTAAGTTCCACTTAAGTTCCACTTAAGTGCCACTTAAGAACCACTTAAGAGGAACTTGAGTGGAACTTGAACTTAAGTGGCACTTAAGTAGAAAACTTCCACATAGGTGCAATCTGAGTGCCACTTGAGGCACTTGAAGTTGGCACTTAAATTGGGACAAGTTTGAACTAAGTTCGCCCTTGACTTGGGACTTTAGTTGGCGCTTGGGTTGGGACTTAAGTTGGCGCTTGAGTTGGGACTTAAGTTGGCGCTTGAGTTGGGATTTAAGTTGGTGCTTGAGTTGGGACTTAAGTTGGCGCTTGAGTTGGGACTTAAGTTGACGCTTGAATTGGGACTTAAGTTGGAGCTTGAGTTGGGACTTAGGTTGGCGCTTGAGTTGAGACCTAAGTTGGCGCTTGAGTAGGGACTTAAGTTGGCGCCTAAGTAGGGACTTAAGTTGGCGCTTGAGTTGGGATTTAAGTTGGCGCTTGAGTTGGGACTTAAGTTGGCGCTTGAGTTGAGACGTATTTTAGAGCTTGAGTTGGGACTTAGGTTGGCGCCTGAGTTGGACATAAGTTGGCGCTTGAGTTGGAACTTAAGTACGCGCTTGAGCTGGGATCTACATTGGCGCTTGAGTTTTGACCTAAGTTGGCACTTAAGGTTTTAATTGAGTTGGGATTAATGTTGGTGCTTGAGATGCAGCGTAAGTTGGCGCTTTACTTGGGACTTGAGTTGACTTGTGAACTGGGACTTAAGTTGGTGCTTGAGTTGTAACTTACGTTGGCACTTGAGTTGTGACTTACGTTGGCACTTGAGTTGGGACTTCAGTTGGTGTTTGAGTTGGGACTTCAGTTGGTGCTTGAGTTGGAACTTAAGTTGGTGCTTGGATTGGGACAAGTTGACGCATGAGTTGGGATCTTAGTTGGCACTTGAGTTGGGACTTAAGTTAGCGCTTGAGTTAGGACTTGAGCTCGTACTTGTGTTAGGACTTCAGTTGGTACTTGTGTTTGGGCCCAAGTAGTACCTGTGTTGGGACTTGAGTTGACACTTGAGTTTGAGCTATAGTTGGTACTTGAGTTGGGATTTAAATTGGCGCTTGTGTTGGATTTAAGTTGGCACTTGTTTTAGGACTTAAGTTGGCACTTGTCTTAGGATTTAAGTTGGCACTTATTTTGGGACTTAATTTGGCACTTTGGTCGGAGCTTAACATTTGAATTGGCACTTAGGTCACCACGTGAGTTTGCACTTAAGTTGGCATTTAAGTTGGCATTTGAGTTTTCTCTTAAGTTTGCATTTGAGTTGGCACTTAAGTTGGCACTTGAACTGGCATTCACATTTGCACTTATCATTTACGATAGCACTTTATTTGGCACTTAAGTTGGCAGTTAAGTTTGGACTTAAGGTGGCGCTTGAGTTGGGACTTAAGCTGGTGCTTGAATTGGAACTTCAGTTGATGCTTGAGTTGGGACGTAAGCTCGCCCTTTCGTTGGGACTAAAGATGGTGCTTGAATTGGGACTTGAGTTTCCGCTTGAGATGAAACATGATGGAGCTTGAGTTGGGACTTAAGTTGTAACTTAAGCTAAGACCCAAGCCTGGCGCATGAGTTTGGACCTGAGTTGACGTTTGAGCTGGCACTTATTTTGTCACTTGAGTTGGCACTTATGTTGTCACTTGAGTTGGCACTTATGTTGTCACTTGTGTTGTCACTTGAGTTGGCACTTATGTTGTCACTTGAGTTGGGAGATATGTTTGCGCTTGAGTTGCAACATAAGTTGGCGCTTTAGTTGGCACTTAAGTTAGCTCTTGAGTTGGCATTTACGTTGGCACTAGTTGGAGCTTTCGTTGACAGTTACGTTGGCACTTGAGTTGGAGCTAACGTTGGCACTTGAGTTGGGACCTATGCTGACCCGTGAGTTGTGATTAAGCTGGTGCTTGAGTTGGGACTAAGGTTGGCGCTTGAGTTGAGACATGGGTTGGCACTTGAGTTGGGACCTACGTTGGCGCTTGAGTTTTGACCCAAGTTGGCACTTGAGTTGGCACTTAAGGTTTCACTTGAGTTGGGATTAATGTTCGTACCTGAGTTGGCACGTTGTCACTTGAGTTGGCACTTAAGTTGATTCATTAGTTGGGACTTAAGTTGACACTTGAGTTGTAATTTACGTTGGCACTTGAGTTGGGACTTAGGTTGGCGCTTGGGTTGGGACGCTTGAGCTGATACTTAAGTTTCCGCTTGAGTTGGGACTACGTTAACGCTTGAGTTATGACTTGAGTTGGTACTTGTGTTAAGACTTAAGTTGGTACTTGCGTTTGGTAACTGTGTTGGGACCTGAGTTGGCACTTGAGTTTGAACGTCAGTTCGTACTGGAGTTGGGATTTAAATTGCCCCTTGTGCAGAGAGGATGGGGAAGGGTAGGGGGAGGAGAGGAAGGGGGAAGTCGTAGGGGGAGGAGAGGAGGGGGGGAGAGGGTACGAGGACTGGCAAGGAGGGGAGAAAAGGAGGGGGCGAAGGAGATAATGGCAGGAAGGGAGGAAATGCTGA
>NC_137027.1:10895149-10922649 GCF_032717465.1 Coenobita brevimanus
AACAGAAACAGACAGACAGACAGACAACAGCCTGTAGGCACGATAACTTAAAAATATTAGCTACATGCCTGTTCCTAACACAACTTTCCCCACCCACCCCTCAGCCATAAGTCCGTCCCACACCCACCTCTTCCCACACCTCATCCTCACTACACACGGCAACTCCAGCACCCACGCCCACCTACCACCACGCCCACACCGCCAGCGTAAAACCACAAAACCCACATGCGTGTTTGGGGAGGCAGGATGCTCTTCACTTCCGCTACCTCTGTTCCACCTCCCCTGCCTCCCCCACCTTTCCTCCACTCGTCTGCCACTCCACTTTTTTTTTCTTTCACCCCTTCTTCTTTCATTTACCCTCATCCCTTTGCTACCTCCCTCACCTTCTCTCCCTCCCCTCTACCCTTCCCCTCCGTCCCCTCACTACCTTTATGTCATCCATCTCTCATCACCCCCACCCCATCCTTCTGTTACCCGCCCCATCTTCTCCCTCCCCATCTCCACCCCCCTTACGTCCCACACCTCCTCCCTTCACCTCTCCCCTACTTTATGTATCCTCCCCAACCTTCCTCCTCTTTCCCCCTTCCCATCTACCGCTTCTGCTTATAATCACCCCTACCACTCTACCCCCTGCCCTCCTCTCTCTTTCCCCACCCCATCAACTCTACTTTTTTTTTTTTTTTCCACCGTCTCTTTTCGGCTTTATTCGTTTTCCACCCACAATTTTTCACCCCTATCTTCCCATTCTCCCACCCTCACCACCCCACCCACTCTACTCTTAATCACTTTCACCACCCTATCCCTTGACTGCCAACACCTCCCACCCTCCCTCCCTCCCTCTCCCCTCCCCCTTCCCTTCACTTCCCCACTCCAGTCCTCCTCTCCCTCCACCATTCCCTCTCCCTCCCTCTCCTCCCCACCCACACTGTTACCCTAACCACTCCCACTCATCGACTGTCAACCAAGCCTCCTCTATCCCCGCTCCCAGCATCCCCTTTCCCCCTCCCACCATCCCTTTTCCCCCTACCTCCCCTCCCCCACCCCCTTGAGGCAGGGAGTGGTGGATAGTAAAAATACGTCAAGAAAATGTCTGAGAAAGTGTGGCCGCGGTAAATTAGAGATGGGTGATTTAGCTTTCACCTCGCTATATATATATATCTGAGTACGTAACCCTTTATAATATACGGTATAAGGTATTTGGTATCTGTTTCTTATGTACGTATATATGTATGTATGTATTTGATGTATGTATGTGTGTGTGTGTTGCTGCCAGTAATTTCCCTTTCACTGCTCTAAGGCTTACAACGTGCAAGTCACCTTTTCATATACTGATGTTTTTTAAATTTGTATCTCTCTTGGTATTTATCTGTTTATACTTTATTTTCTAAGCTGGTGTATTGTTTAATCATGTATGTCTATCCATCTACCTTATTTATCTATCAACTTACTGCCATCTATCTATTTATCTATCTTACACACACTCGTACCTACTTCCGTGACCAGCCTTCCCCTTACCGTCTCTCCCCCTCCAAATTCTTCAACCCTGTACCCAGAAATAGCACTTCTCATTTTACCCTCACTACCTCCTCCCTTTCATTCGCTTTCACCTCCCCTACTTTTCCTTCACAGTTTTCTCCCTCGTTTCCTTCCTTCTGCTCTCCCTCCCCCTGTCCTTCTCATTCTTCTCCCTTCTATCTTTCTCATTCCTATTTCCCTTCTCTCTCGCTTCTCTTCTCCCTCCTCTCTTCCCCTTTCCTTCCTCTTCCTCTGCCCCTTTTTCTTCCTCCTGTCTTATCCTCCCCCCCCCCACGACACCCTTTCACTTCCACCTTTTTTTCCTCATTTTCAGTTTTTCATCTTCCTTCATTTTCTCGTATCCGCAACACCCCCCCCCATTCTTTTTTTTTTTTTCTTCCTTCTCTCCTCTCCATTCTTCTTCCCATTTTTCCCTCCTTTATCCTCCCCTCTTCTTCTATATCCTTCTCCCTCTCCTTTTCTTCTTTTTCTTCCTCCTCCTCCTCCTCCTCCTCAACCCTTTTCTTCTTCTTCCTCCCCATTTGCCGCTGCCTCCTCTCCCCTCCCTATTTTTTCTTCCTCTGCCTCCCCTCTTTCACTCTCTCCCCATTAGCCCTACTTGTGGAATAAAACCCTGGGGAAGAGAAAAATAGGGGACGGGAGAGGGGAGGAAAGAGGGGAGGAAAGCAAGGGGCGAGAGAAATGAGAAGGGCAGGCTGGAGAGAGAGAGAGAAGGCGAGGAAAGGCAGGAAGGAGGGAAGGAGGAGGCCAGGGCAGGAGGGAGAGAGAGAGAGAGAGAGAGAGAGAGAGAGAGAACTGGGCAAGAAGGAACGAAGAGAAGACAGAGGAGGTGAGGAGAGAAGGAAAACCGGAGGAAAGGATAGCAGGGCAGGGCAGGGCAGGTGTAAGGGTCAGGGCAGGGCAGGAAGGGCAGACTGAAAGGTAGTAGAATGAGGGGAGGGGTGTACCTTACCTTGCCCTGCTTACCTAACCCGCTCATTAAACAGTAAGCAAGAATCAATACATATGACTCGCATCGCCTACCCTCACCTTGCCTCACCTTGCTTCACCTTGCCTCACCTTGATTACTCCTTGCTTCACCTTCACCCTGTCCCACTTTTCTTCAGTTCATTTCCCTTATCACCCATTTCTTTTTCTTCTCTTGTCTTGTCTTCTCTTCTGTTATCTTGTCTTCTCTCCTGTTCTCTTATCTTCTTCCTAGACATTCACCTTGCCTCACCTTCTCCTTGCCTCATCCCACCTTCTTCCCTTTTAACTCACTCTCTTTTATTTTCATTTTTCGGCTTTGATGATCACGCACATACACGCACGCACGCACACTTACATACACACTCAGACACTACACACACACACACACACACACACACACACACACACACACACACACACACACACACACACACACACACACACACACACAATCCACACATCAATCACCCCTACCCTACCACACATACCATACACTCACCTTCGCCCTACCCCTCACGCTGTCTCACACTCACACTCACGCACCCTAATTTTCTCCCTAGACCTTCTAATTTGTGGGTTTGGAATGTTTTTTGGAATTACAGGGGTATGAGAGAGAGAAAGAGAGAGAGAGAGAGAGAGAGAGAGAGAGAGAGAGAGAGAGAATTATAAGATACCAAATGAAAGAGAAAGGGGAGTGTGGAGAAAAAATGGGCAGATAGAAAAATAGATAGATAGATATAGATAGATAGATTGATAGAGGAAGAGGGAGAAAGAGAGGGAGGGGGAGGGAGGGAGGGAGGAAAGGAGGGAGAGGGGAAAGGGGGAGAGTTGGAATGGTGAAGGAGAGAGGAGGAAAAGTTAAATCCAGGATGAAAGGAAAATGTTAAGTATTGGAGATAAAATGAAGGGAATGGAGGTAAACGGGAGAGAAAAGGAGGAAAGACGCGGAGGAGGGAGAGAGGGAGAGAGAGAGGGGGGGGAGGCATGAAGCTTCCCAATCAAGTATTTTTGTGTTTTCTGTACCTGTTAAAATTCTTGACTCACTAATTCACCTTCTTTAGTGAATGAGTCAGTGAATACTGAATAATGAATGGGACTACACACACCCCTTACACTCTCCATCTCACCTTTCTTTCTCTCCCCAGCCCACTCCTAAATTCCACTCCTCCAATCCACTACCATCGCCTCCATCCACCTGTCCATCAACCTCCCATCCACCTCTCCATCCACCTTTCCATCCAACTCTGCATCCACCTTTCCATCCAACTCTCCATCCACCCCTCCATCTACTTCCTACCCACCTGTCCAACCACTTCTTTAAAATCAATCGTATCATCCACTTTCCATCCACCTCCCCGTTCAATCCTCCATCTACCTCTCCGTTCGTTCCTCCATCCACCTCTCCGTCCGTTCCTCCATCCACCTCTCCGATCATTCCTCCATCCACCTTTCCGTTCATTCCTCCATCCACCTCTCCATTCATTCCTCCACCCACCTCTCCATTCCACCCCTCAGTTCCACCTTTTCATCCACCTACCTCGCCGTCTCATCTTATTTGCATGTGGAATGGATTTGGTTCCCCCCCCCCCCACACCCACCCTCTACTTCCCCAGGAGAGAGAGAGAGAGAGACAGACAGACAGACAGACAGACAGACAGACGGACAGACAGAGACAGAGAGAGAAAAGAGAGAGAGAGGGGGGGAGGGCGATGCTAGAGCAGTCAGGTGGGCGGGTTATTTTTCAGTCTTTATTTGAGAGAGAGAGAGAGAGAGAGAGAGAGAGAGAGAGAGAGAATCCCCTTCCTCCTTTGCTTACCAAATTGATCCATCGGTTTAAGTAAGATAATGCAGCTCACAGGGGTAATAGTATATCAAGGAACGTCTGGAGAGGCTGAGTGGGGCAGAGAGATAAGACTGAGTTAGGGGAGAGAGAGAGAGAGAGAGAGAGAGAAATGGGGGGGGGGAGTTGGGCTTTGAGAAGGGCAATAAATCAGTATTGTGGATTCTTTCTTGACTCTGTGTGTGTGTGTGTGTGTGTGTGTGTGTGTGTGTGTGTGTGAGAGAGAGAGAGAGAGAGACAGAGAGAGAGATAGAGAGAGAGTGAGACCTTCCCCATCTGAAATTCACCATCCTCCTTTTGGGTGTTAGGGAGGCGGTAAGTGGATTTTAGCATAACCATTGTCGAAAAATAACATGAAAAAAAAAAATACATAACCCCAGTGAAAGAATGTAAGGCCAGTTTTATCATGACCTCCCGGGATGAACCCCAGTTAGGCATCAGTAGATAAAATGATAAGGAGGGGACGGCTAATACGGACCAGAGATAAAGATAACACGTGATAAGGGAGTGTGTCATTAGGCTGGGGACTCTCTGCCAACTGGAGCGTGGATCAGTGTGGATGGAAGAGTGGGTATGGATGGGTCGGTATTTTGAGAGTCTGGAGGTGAAGAGATGGAGGATTATTTGACTCAGGTAAGAGGGAGTTGGGTGCTAGAGAGGGGTGCCTTCGCGTGGTGACATGGATGTAACTGGGCGGCCCCAGCTACGTCCCTATCCCCCGAAATTTGGATGGTGGACCGCAGGTGAAGGACAACTTAAGGCTGGCGTTCACCTGGTTCACGTTTTAATTGAACCTAGAGCCACAACAACAACAACAACAACAACAACAAGACGCAGTAGAGGATCCAGAAGGGGGGCATTCAGGGAGTCCGGACCCCTCCCCTTTATTTTTTATTTATTTTTTTGTTTGTGGCTTTTTTCCCAGTATATATAATGAAAAATAAACAGCTATAAGTACTTCAAAATTCCTTACCATATGATCTTGATTCAGCTGCTAAATCTTTGTTATTGCTGGTTGTAAAATATCCTGGTAATGCATTTATTTATTTATTCATTTATTTTTTTATTATTTATTTTTATTCCTTTATACCCCCAGCCGCTTCTTTTTGGAATTCACTTCCCACATTGGCTTCCCCTTCAATTTCAACCCATAGCAGTTTTAAGTTCAATTTTTGCAGAATTTTTATAAATGAAGGAAACCTGTAGTCTGGCGTATATATAAATTTTTTGTTATTAGATTTTTCCCTTCCTCTTTTTGTGAATAATAATAATAATAATAATAATAATAATAAATGCACGATCGTCAGTGGCGTGTAGAACAGGAGAGATGGTTTTGGACCCCTCCTTTTTCCAAATGCTGAATCCGCCCTCAAGATGAAAGACTATATTTTAGGAAGCAATTTGGAACGTAGCAAAGTCAGCATAGAGTAGAAATATATACGATGGGAGTTTTTTTCTTTCTTTCTTTTTTTTAGATGGAATGTTTTTGCTAAATCGGGGTAACGTAGAAGAGAGATTTATATATTGAGGGATGACCAGGGAGATGATTTGTGTGTGTGTGTGTGTGTGTGTGTGTGTGTGTGTGTGTGTGTGTGTGTGTGTGTGTGTTGCATCTTTTTTTTTTTTTAATCCTGGAAAATCTAGGTTAGTTTGGGTTTGTATAGTATCAGATTAAGTTAGTTTGTTTGGTACATGGGTTAGGTTAGGTTAAGTTAGGATACGTTAAGTTAGATTTGAGTAAGTATAAGGTGGAGAAAATACGGCTGGATAATCGTTGAGGACGGGAGGTAGTTAAGGAAGGGGGGAAAGGAGAGGTAGACTGAGATTAACCTTAACGATTTTATGCGCGTGAGGAAAATTAATGTCCTTTTTTTTCCTCATTTTTCAGGTAAGGAAAATGCTGACCAATTGTTAAAAACAGCATAGAAATTGTGGCCAGAGGTAAGACTCAATTAAATCTTTCTCTTAGTTATATTTTTATTTATACTACCATCAGAAAATGTTTGTCTGTTTTTGAGTTGCTTTTCGAGATGAAGGGTCGGATATAGTCTACATCATTTTATTATTATTATTATTATTATTATTATTATTATTACTATTATTATTATTATTATTATTATTATTATTATTATTATTATTATTGCTACCGACTAATTATTATATTCAATTTAGGAGAGACTTTCCGAGCTTGAGGGATTAAGGATAACTCTAATTTATCTTTATGTCATTATCTCTCTCTCAAACTAAATAAAACAAAATGGAAGGAAGAAGCACAGGTAAAAACAGACGTCGTTGTGTGTTAAATAAAGAATCGTAGTAAAGATAATAAAGGGAACGGGTTGATATCGATATAGGCAGAGTCAGATTCAGTCCACATTCCTCAACCAGTACACCCAGTTCACAGTACTCAACCAGTCCACCCAGTTCATTTATACTCCTTAAACAGTCCACTTAGTCCATTCACACTGATCAAAAGTCCACCCAGTCCACTCATTTCCCGCCTAATCCACTCATTTCCCTCCCAGTCCACCCAGTTCACTCATACCTCAACCTGTCCGCCTAATCCACATCCAGTCCACTGCTCATCTACTTGCACTCCCTCCAATCCATTCCATACCATCTCCTGCCCACAGCATCCCCAGTTCACATCATCCCCAATCCACACCATTCCCAGTCCACAGCATCCCAGTCCACAGCATCCCAGTTCACACCATCCCTAGTCCACACCATCCTTAGTCCACACCATCCCTAGTCCACACCATCCCCAGTCCACACCATCCCCATTCCACACCATCCCCATTCCACACCATCCCCATTCCACACTATCCCCAGTCCACACCATCCCAGTCCACACCATCCCCAGGAGAGAGAGAGAGAGTCCAATATACTCCTGACTGGTTAACTGTGAGGGGCTGGTTAATGACTGTGCAAAGGGAGGACTGTTTAGAGGGTAGTTACGTCTAAACAGCCTCGTAACGTCAAATTGGGCTGTTAGTGCTTAGTTTTACGCTTCCCATTTTCTTTACTGTTTTTTTTACTTTTTTTTTTACAATTGTTATTTTCACTTATTGATTTTTTGTGTTTTTGCATATCTTACTTCCATTGTTATTGTTTTCTGTTTTCTCTTTATATTTTTGTTTTTGTTATTTCAGTTGTAACCATAGAGTTTTCTACACCACTCATTCTCTTTTGTATTCTCTGTCATGTTCATTCGTACTTTTTATCTGTTTACCCTTAAATTTTTTGTGCCCTTTTTTTTTTTCTATACTATGGATGTTAATAGCCACTGAATTTGATTGTCGTGTTTTTGCCAATTGTCCTGTTTTTTTTTTTTTTAATTATTATTTTGGTTTACGTGTGTTTGTTTGGTAGCTGGAATTTATTTTACGTTTTCACTGATTCTTCAAAAATTGAGGGGAGGTTGTCTGCGTACATAGGTTTGGTATGCTTCTATTTATGTGTGTATGTGCAGTAGGCTTTGTATGTACGTATTTTGTCCACGTGTGTACGTTATGATACGTAGAGTGCTTGAAGTGTCCGGATGTCTGCAGGTTCAATATGGGAACCTCGCATTCAGGGCAGCAAGAAGGCCTCGTATACCTCCAGTTAGGAAACACGGGGCAGGTGACGGTAAAGCCTCGGGAGCACTGGCATCTATGTCGCTAAAGATTTCGTAACGTGATAGCTGCGAAGATGCCTGATTTGTGTGCGTCTGTGGGGTGTGTGAGTGAGTGAGTGAGTGGCAAGATTTCCGTCAAGGTGGAGGGAGATTTAGATACGTTTTCGATTTCAGGTACCCTCATTTGGGCTGGATTACAAAAAGCTTATGTGGATGCCTTTTTGAGCTTCATGAGTACGCTTGGTTGTGTTTGATAGATGCAATGTGTAATACAAAGACTGAGTTTAGCCTTTTTTCATCGTCACACTAGTCTTTTCTCGTCGTCACACTGGCCTTTTATCGTCGTCACACCGGCCTTTTCTCATCGTCACACTGGTCTTTTATCATCGTCACACTGGCCTTTTATCGTCGTCACACTAGCCTTTTATCATCGTCACATCCATTAACACACTCTTCAGTGAACATCAGCGTATATTAACCGATGCGTCACTATGTCCAGTTAAAGGCTGTATGTTACGTCCTTGATTTTAAACGCGTGAGTGTGTGGGCAGGTGGTGTGACGTACTTAGGTGATGTGACGTACTTAGGTGGTGTGACGTACTCAGGTGGTGTGACGCGCTTAGGTTCCGTCCCATTGATCCCACGTACCGATTAATTCCGGGATCAGTGACAGGGAGCCAACCACTGCCATACGCTTCATTTCCGTCACTCATTCTTCCTGTTAGACGTCCTTGTACCGTGACGCAGTGCTACACACGTCTAATATTACAAGGATGAACGTTAAGTGTCTCTGTACCGTGACGCAGTGCTATAAACGTTTGATATTACAGGGATTACCGCTAAATACAAAGAGGATTACGTTTGATGATATAAGCACACTGTTTACTATTCCGGAGATTAGGCTTGATCTTATAAGGATTTAATTTAACACAAAGAATAGGATTACAAGGATTTACTCCGATTTTACCTGTATCGAGTTTCACATGACAAGGATTTCTTTCTAGATTAAAATAAGAAGTTTTGCTTTGCGTTTCATATTAAAATTTTGGGCTGAATATTCTAAAATTTTCTTTGATAATTATAGAAAATTTGAGTTATATTGCAAGGTTTGTTTTGAGAATATTATTACTTGTTTTTCTTGTCTTAAGGTTTTGTTTTGATGTGTTTGATAATAAAGGATTTCCTGTGAATTCTTTAAGTTAAATTTTACAAGATCCGTTTTATTTCAGCTTAATAATGTTAGGTTTGATTTTATTTTGTTTAACTTGATAAAGAGTGAGTTCATACTGATAGGACTTAGGTAAATTCAATCTGCGTTTTTTATTTGGCTGCTTTTGAAGAGAGAGAGAGAGAGAGAGAGAGTGCAGTATAAGAAGTGTGGGAACCGGGCCATGTGAGAAAGCGGAGGGTGAGAAGGGTGACAGAAGAGGAGATGAAAGAGAGAAAAAGAGAGGAGGGAATGACAAGAGAGAAAGGAAGGAAATGGAGAAACGGGAATGGCAAGAAGGGAAGGGAAAGAATGCTAGAGACAGACAGACGAAGCACAAATGGAAAAGAAAGGATGGGGAGTATAATAAGGAGAGAGAGAGAGAGAGAGAGAGAGAGAGAGAGAGAGAGAGTACAGACTTGACGATAAGACATGAATAATGGACAGTAGAAGTGATGCAGGGCAGTGAGTCGTGTGGCACATTGTGGTAGCAGTTGTGGTGGATGGTGGTGGTAGTTGTGGTGGATGGTGGTGGTAGTTGTGGTGGATGGTGGTAGTGGTGGTGGATAATGGTAGTCGTGGTGGATGGTGTTAGTTGAGGTGGATGGTGGTAGTTGTGGTGAATGGTAGTAGTTATATAATGAAGGAGTTAACTGGTGAATGACTATAGTTCTTTCACCTTAAGTTGGCCCAGATTTTCGTCCTTTTGATGCATATATTCAGAAGGAAGAGTACAGTGCTACGGCTCCACAGCATCCTTTCTATTGCACTTCATCGTGACTTCCATCATATTCTAGTGCTGATCTATACTTACAGCTCAGCATTCAAGATGAAGAGATGGCAATTTTTGACCAAGTTAAAGTGAAAGAGTATGGTAGTGACTGGAGGGCTGAGTGGATGGTTGAAGTGTGAGAGAGATGGGGTTAAGGGAGCTATTTTGAGAGAGAGAGAGAGAGAGAGAGAAGTTCACTTTCAACCACCATTCTGTCAGATCCTCTTACCCCATTACCATCCTTCACCCCATTAAGAATCTCTCTCTCTCTCTCTCTCTCTCTCTCTCTCTCTCTCTCTCTCTCTCTCTCCCTTCCTTTCCTCACCACAGGCTTCCTCTCTCAAGCCTCACGAGTTGTCGGTTCTGGGTAAACATGGCCAGTGCACTCTGCCATGTACTTAAAATCTTACGGTATATGTATCTTTTAATTTATCATTTGCACTGAACAAGACCTGATAACTTTAATTCTTTGAAGCTGGAGGGAAGGAGCCGCCATGTTGGCGACGACGTCAGCATTCACACTGCAGACGACGCTCCAATCCATCACACAATACTTTACCAGTAACAGAGATGATAGTTGTACCTACATGACCATCGTAGATCCAAACTACCCCCTTCAGGTATGTTGTGAAGGAATATTTTTCATGGTATAAATGGGTGGTACCTGTTAGGTAAGTAAATTGTGGTGAAATCGACCAGAAGTAGCTTACAGCTACACCATTCCCGAGCGGTGCTCGTACCTCATGAGGTGGGAAGTGTTAAATGTATGCCGTACAGTATCAGTTGTATGAGTTTATGATGGTCTTATGCTCATATTTAATATTTGACCTCTTCGTTATTAGTTTTCTGAAGAAAAAAAAGTTTCAGTGGCTAAACTACAGTACTTCAGGGGAGTGTGACGAAATACCGAATCGGCGGTCATTTACCGAATCAACACCGAATTGGCACTTTTTAATTGGTAAGTGTTATAGATTTGATCACCATAGAGGTTCATACTCACCTAATTATTCGAAATCTTGTCAAATTTTTGTATTTAATTTTACCTTTTAAAAAATCCGGATTCACAGAGAAAACGGCTAAAATTAGCGGAAGTGTTTCTCCTTTAGCTGAACAGCTTGCCTTGGCAGACTTCTGCTTTGTATAATTATTAATTTAACATACAAATGCACTGATTTACCCTTAAAATCAGTATCTGTGCAAAACAGAAGTCTGTCAAGGCATGTTGGCGATCTAAAGTAGAAATACCCGCTAACCTTAGCACGTTTTCGCTCTGACTCCTAATATTCTATTAATAATTAAATAAAGCAAAGTTTTTTGACTGAATTTCAGATAATTAGGTGTGTATGAACCTATATGGTGAAGAATATAATATCTTCACAACAGTAAAGACTGCATTCCAGCACTGGGAACTTCCGACGAGCAGCCAGCCACCACTGCTTTCGTTTATTGTTATTGGCTAGTATACAGAGGAATAATTTCCCTACTGTGCTTTTGTCAGTGCACTTACACATTGGAACGAAACATTAGCAATTATTCCTCTTGTCACTGGACATTCTTAGAGGTCAGAAATAAGCACAGTGCATCCTGGCTAAACGTTAACAAAGCAGACTATGCTGCCTCAGTGTGAGCAGTGACGTCAAGACCAATCACAGGCCGTTTCAGTGTCACGTGATTTTTCGGCTACTTTATCTATTATTTTTTCATGTTTCTTCACATTTGTATTGGAAATAATGGTTGACATAGTTATTTTCTGGGTATCTTTTACCCATACAAGTATCTAACTTCAAAAAAATTTTGACCGGAAACTCGTTCACCCTTTCCCATCTCCATCCCTCCCTCGCTTCCCCATCTTACCCTTTTCTGCCTTCATCAGCCTCCTCACTCACCCACCCCACTCCACCCCACCTCACCTCACCATACCGCACCTCACCTCACCATACCGCACCTCACCTCAACTCAACTCAACTCACCTCACTTCACCTCACCGTATCTCACCTCACCTCAACCCGAACTGGAACGTGACAGCCCTACACGTGCCTCCGTAAGACGCGATTTCTTCCTCACCTGCCTCGCCCTACGTTTTTTTTTTCTTTCTCTCTCCCTCCGTCCTACTTTTGCCAGATGTGCCGAGAAAGACCATGATCGCCAGACTGATGTTTATAAAGGATTTTAACCAGTACTTACGTAAGCAGTTGTCCATGTGTAACTTCATATTTTATTTAATGTACTGTAACTTCACCTCAGCTCAGCTCACCTCACGTCACCTCATCTCACCTCACCTCACCTCACTACTTTGACTCGTAAGTGTTTAGCAGCGGCACTAAGGAACGTTTAAAGCATTCACAAACGACCTCACAGACAGCTTTTACCCACGAAATCTTATGTAAACAGCCCAGGTCGATGCTGCCTTGCTTTTAGATGTCACACACACTCGCCTGCAGTTTTAGGCCGGGCGAGGTTACGTTAGGTTAAGGTAGCTTTAGGTTAGGGTGGATTACATCACCTTATCTTGCCCCGCCTCATCATCATCAATCATCATCATCATCATCTTCATTCTTCTTCATTCTTCTTCTTCTTCTTCATCATCATCATCATCATCATCATCATCATCATCATCATCATCATCATCATCTTGCCTCACCCCTCCTTACCTTGCCCCGCCCCGCCCCGTAAGGTTGCCGTGGTTGCCTGAGAGTCGGCTGTGCAGGCTTTAAAGGTGGGTTAGCCAGGGCGGGACCACTTCAGGCAGGCAGGAGTAGGCAGGCAGGCAGCAGGTGTAGGCAGGCAGGCAACAGGAGTAGGCAGGAAGACAGGCAGGTAGCAGGGGTAGGCAGGAAGACAGAAAGGAAGCAGGAGTAGGCAGGAAGACAGATAGGAAGCAGGAGTAGACAGGCAGGCAGGCAGAAGGAATAGGCAGGCAGGCAGAAGGAGTAGGCAGGCAGGCAGAAGGAGTAGGCAGGCAGGCAGAAGGAGTAGGCAGGCAGGCAAGGAAGGAAAAATGAAATCAGATAAATGGTAGTGGGGAGGGCAGGTTGAGTGGTAGTGGGTGGTAGGAAGATAAATGAGAGAGAGAGAGAGAGAGAGTTCAGATAACATCGCGGACAAAAATAAGAGACTGTAACGTAACCCTGATTTAGTGTCGCGGGCTTTACGTAACCCGGAGTAGGACGGCGTAAGTTAATTCCGGCTCACGTAACCGCGATAGGGGGTTTGGGCGATAGTGTTATCTTTTTTATGAGAAAAATAGATGAAGTTCACATGAATAGATGGATAGATGGACGGATAGATAGATGAACAGATGGATATATGTACTGATGGATGGATGGACATATCATGGATTGATGGATGGAGAACAAGAGAGAGAGAAACAAGGAGAGAGAGAGAGAGAGAGAGGAAGAGATAGAGAGTTGAACTTGGTACAGTTCTTATGCCCTTCCTTCTCCCACTTCACCTCCATTCTCTCTCCTCCTCCTCCTTCTCCTCCTCCTCCTCCTCCTCCTCCTCCTCCTCCTCCTTCTCCTCCATCTTACCTTCCTCCTTCTTATGTATTCCTCCTCTTTCGTCCCTTCTTCATTAATTATTCTCTCCTCTTTCTCCCCTCTCCTTTATTCACCTCTCCCCTTCGCCCTTGTCAACTCCTGCCCTCTTGTCTCAGTCTCCTCCTCCTCCTCCTCCTCCTCTTCATTCTCCTCTTCCTCCTCCTCCTCCTCTTCATTCTCCTCTTCCTCCTCCTCCTCCTCCTCCTCCTCCTCTTCATACTCCTCTTCCTCCTCCATCTTCTTCCTCTCTCCTCTCTTCTTCTTGTCTCTCCCCCTTTTTCATTGTGCCATTCCCCCTCCTGCCTTCCTCATTTCTTTCTCTTCCTCTTCCCTTCCTCCTCATCTCCATCTTCCCTTCCTCTCTCTCTTCGTCTTCCTCCTCCTTCTTCGTCGCTTCATTGGTTCTCCCTTCCTTCTCCCCTCTCCTTTATTCACGTTCCCCTCGCTCTTGTCAACTCCTTCCCCTTTGTCTCAGTCTCCCTCTTCTTCCTCTTCTTCTTCTTCTTCTTCTTCTTCTTCTTCTTCTCCTCCTCCTCCTCCTCCTCCTCCTCCTCCTCCTCCTCTTCTTCACCTCCCTTTTTTCTACTCCTCCTTCTTCTTCTCTTCCCCCCTTCATCCTTCCCCCTCTCCTCTTCCTCCTCCTCCGTTAATTCTTCCTTCTTCCTCCCCTCACTCTTGCCGTCTCTCTCCTTCTTGTCTCAACTTCCTTCTTCTCCTTCCTCTTTCTGTGTCTTTCTGCTTACATGTCTTTCCCTTGTTTATTCTCTCTCTCTCTCTCTCTCTCTCTCTCTCTCTCTCTCTCTCTCTCTCTCTCTCTCTCTCTCTCTCTCACACACACACACACACACACACACACACACACACACACACACACACACACACACACACACACACACACACACACACCAATTCTCTCCCATATTCCTTTTTTTTCCTCCAGTGTTTACTCCAGCCTTCTCCTTCCGCCAACGCTTTCCTCTCCATTTCCTTCCCTCCTTCCTTTTCCTCCCCCTCCCTCCTCTCCCGTCTCCTCCTCCTCCCTCTCTCCCCCTCCTTCTCTTTCCCTCTCTTTCTGTCACCCTCGCTCCCTCTCTCCCTTCTATCTCTCTCTCTCCCTCCTTCACTCCCTTATTCACTCTCTCCCTCCTTCTGTGTCTCCCCTCTACTCCCCCTCCCTCCCTCTCTCCCTCTCCCTTCTCCTCCCTCTCCTCCCTTCTCTCCCTCTATTTCCACATCAGCTTCACGCTCTCTCGGTTTCACTGCCTTTGCCTCTTTCCTTCCATCCATTTTCCTCCATATTTTCCTTCCTCTTATTTTCACCTACACCTCTTCCAGTTCCTCTTTTTCCTCTCTCTCTCCCCTTAATATTTTCCTTCCTTCTCTTTTTCCTTCCTTCCTCCTTCCTCCTCCTCTTCTTCATTGCTTTCTATCAATCCCTTTTCTTATTTTCACTCACCTTTTCCACTTCCTCCTCTTCCTGTCTTTTGCCTTCTAATATTTCCCTCCTTTCTCTCTTTCCTTTTTCCTTCCTTTCTTCAATTATTTCCTTCTACCTTTTTTCTCAGTCTGTTTCTTCCGTTTTCTTTCACACTTTGTACATTCTCTATTTTTTTTTTCACCATCCCTTCTTTTCTTATTTCTTTCCCACTTCTCTGTTAACACATTTCCTTCTCTTCTCTCTCTCTCTCTCTCTCTCTCTCTCTCTCTCTCTCTCTCTCTCTCTCTCTCTCTCTCTCTCTCTCTCTCTCTCTCTCTCTCCCTCTCTCTCTCTCTCTCTCTCTCTCTAATCCGGCCATGCAGTAAGTTAGCATATTCCCATTTTCCTTTCTTTATATTTTTCTTTGTCAGTCACTTTCACACCCGATCTTACTCTGATATCGTGTTTCTCTCTCTCTCTCTCTCTCTCTCTCTCTCTCTCTCTCTCTCTCTCTCTCTCTCTCTCTCTCTCTCTTTTTTCCTTCTTATATTTCCATTTTTCTCAATATTTTCCCTTCTCTGTTCCTTCTTCTTTTCCTGTTTATTCCTCCTCGCTATTTCTCATCCTCTCTCTTCTCTTTTTCCCTCTGTTTCTCATGGCCCTCCTCTTTATTTCTCTCTTTTCTTATCGCTCTCTTTCTCATACTTTCCCTCTTGGGTGTCTCTCTCTCGCATTGTCCCTCCTCTTCATCCCTCTCTTTCTCTCACTCTCTCTCCTTATCTCCCTCTCTTTCTCATATTCCCTCCTCTTTTCCCTCTCTCATATTCTCTGTCCTCGCAATTCCTCTCTTTCTCATACCCTCTCTCCTCTTTATCTCCTCTTTCTAATACTCCCTCCTCTTTTTCTCCCTCCTATTTAATCTCCTGTTTGTAATACGCCTTCCTCTTTTTCTCTCTCCTCTTTATCTCCTCTTTTTCTCCCTCCTCTTTAGCTCCTCTTTTTCTCCCTCTATTTCCCACCTCTTTTTTCCCCTTCTCTTGTGAATACTCCTTTTTTCTCCCTCCTCTTTATCTCCTCTTTCTAATACTCTCTCATCTTTCTCCTCTTTCTCTCCCTCCTCTTTCTCTCCCTCCTCTTTATCCCTCCCTGTCTCTCTCCCATCTCGTGCGTTGATTGCAGTCTTCATATTCCACAAGCCTCTCTGAAAATTGAGTCATATTCACTCGTTTTCTCTCTTACCTCCATCCTTCTCTGTCTTTCCTCCCTCCTTCCTTCATGTCTTACCTCCCTCCTTCCTCCCTGTCTTTCCTCCCTCCTTCCTCCCTGTCTTTCCTCCCTCGTTCCTTCCTCTGTCTTTCCTCTATCTTTCCTCCCTCCTTCCTTCCTCTGCCCTTCCTCCCTCCTTCCTATCACTACCCTTCCTTCCATCCTCTTCCCTTCCTCCCTCCTTCCTTCCTTCCTCTTCCCTTCCTCCCTCCTTCCTTCCACTACCCTTCCTCCTTGTTTCTCATTTATTCTCCTTACCCTCTCTTTTCTTATTTATGTATTTTATTGCTCAGTTATTGACCCATTTCTTTCCCTCTTCCCTTCCTTCTTCTTCCTTCCTCCTTTCCTCCCTCCCTTTGTTTATCCTTCCTCCCTACCTTCTATATTTCCTCCTTCTTTCTCAACTTTCCTTCCCTCCTTCCCTCCCTTTTTTATCTTTCCTCCTTCCCTCCTTTCTTTATTCATCCTCTCTGTATTTTTTTCTTTCTCTTTCCTCTCCCTTTTGCTTTCTTCCTCCCTCCTTCCCTTTATTCCTACTTCTTTTTCTCAGTTATTTCGCCTTTCTTTTTATTCATCTTTTTCTCTCTCCATCCCTCTTTATTTACTTCCCTTGCTCTTTGTCAGTTTCCCTCTTTACCCTCCTCTCTCCATCCCTCTGTCCTAATCTTTTCTTCCACCCTCTTCTTTATTCTCCCTTCTTTCTTTCTCTTTCCTTCCCTTTCTTCATCACTCCCTCCTTTATCATCCTTCACCTATTGACTTCTTCTTCACCCTTTTCCCTATACATTCCTTTCCTTCCTCTCTCCTCTTTATTCCTCTCTCTCTTTTTATCCATTCCTCTTTCCTTCCTTCTCTTTTTTATCTTTCTCCCCTCATTCTTTTTCCATTGTTTTCTCCCTCCTCTCTCCCTCTTCCTTATTTCTCCCTCTTTCTCTATCCACTCCCCTATCCTTCCCCTCTTCTTTATCCTTCCCTCCCTCTTTCGTTCTCCATTCCTCTTCGTTCTTTATCTTCGTTACCCCTCCTCTCTTTCTTTATCCCTCTGGTTTTTCCCTGCCTCTCTTTCCCCTTCATGGCGGTGCTTATTTCCTTGCTATGGATATTTCCCGTCTAGGCAGGCTGGCGATAACGTTCATGCGATGAGTGGATGGTTAAAGCGTTGTGGCGAAGTTGTTGTTTGTGGCCAGATGTGGGAAAGGGGAGGGAGGGAGGGGGAGGAGGAAGGGGAGGGAAGGGAAGCTCCTGTCTCTCCCCCCTCCCCCCTCATCTCCGGTGTTCGTCAGCCACAAACTTTTTCGGCCCTGGAAAGTTATGAGGTTTTGTGTGTGTGTGTGTGTGTGTGTGTGTGTGTGTGTGTGTGTGTGTGTGTGTGAGTGTGTGTGAGTGAGTGAGTGTGTGTGTGTGTGTGTGTGTGTGTGTGTGTGTGTGTGTGTGTGTGTGTTAATCATCGTTCTCCATCTGCTTCAATTCATTCCCTTTCCCCTCCCCTTCATTACGTGTTCTGTTCTCTGTTATTCCTCTTTCTGTGTCTTTGTCTTACTTATGTCTGTGCTTGATTTTTTTCTTTGTTTTACCCTTGTTTGTGCTTTGATTTCCTTTTAACCTCTGTGATTTTCTTTTTGTATGTTTTTGTCTTAGTTTTCTCATTTTATGTGTGTCTGTCTTACTGCTGTCTGTGTTATTTTTGTTCTTGTCTTTACCCTGTCTTTGCTTCTTATAACATGCTCTTCTTTTGTTCTTATGTTCCTGTTCTATTCTGTTTTTGTTCATAACCTGATCTGTTCCGTCCGTAGCCTTATCAGTTCTACCCACGTCCGTAGCCTGTTATATCCGTGTTTAAACTCTGTCCTAACCCTGTCTTTACGCACTTTTATCTTTCCCTTCCCTCTCCCTGTTCAGCCCCTTGTCTCCATGTTCCCTGCCACGATCACCCCTTCCCTGTTTACCCCTGCCCCTGCCAGTGAGGGTGTTATGCAGCGTGTTCGTGATATTGGAACATATTCGCCTGAGTAATGTTATGCCGCGACCCTCCTTGCATGCAGCCGCCCAAAGATGGCACGCTGACAACAAAATAACGATGATAAAAAGGTTGGCAGCCTGTGAAAGTTACCGGTACCCCTCCCAGACTTCAGCAGGAGAGCCAAAATCATGATCCATTATTTCGAGATGCCTGGATGTGTTGTGTAAATTCTTTCAAACCGATAACATATTTTTATTTATTTTTTAACTTTTTTTTTTCCATTTAATTCTTGCTACCAACAGACAATTTATTTCAACTTGAGACTTCTGGCAGTGAATGGGTTAATAAAGGCTATATATATGGCTCTTCCAGTTAGAAGTTTCTCACCAAAAACCGAATAGAGTAGTCTGGTATTAGATATAATAGAATTCAGAATACGTCACCTTTCCTTACCTGTCTCTACATCCCTTCTTATTCCTTTCTACAACTTTCCCACACACTTGGGTAAATCTTTGGTAGAATTAGTTTATTTTTCGAGATACGACTGACCTATAGGCAAAAAGGCTCGTGCTATCTGTACCTCTTATGTATTCCTGTAAACTTCACTTCTCCCTCCTCTAGGCACTACGCTGTCATTTACGCTCTCCCGACTCCTTTCGTATTCCCATTCTTTCCTTTCATTCCTCGTCTCTACTCCCTCCTCATCCTCCCTTCTCTCCCCTCCTCATCCTCCCTTCTCTCCCCCCTCTTCTTCGCTGTGCTTCCTCTCTCCCGTCACTCCATGCCTGCTAATGCTTTCATTCTCTTGCTTTTAATAGCTCAGTATACCCTCTCCTTCTCCCTCTCGCTCAGCCGTTTTCTCTTTTCCCTTCTCATACCGCCTTCTCTTTTCTTTCCGCTATGCCCTCTTACTTTGCCTCATTCTCTCTCTCTCTCTCTCTCTCTCTCTCTCTCTCTCTCTCGTGCCTCCATGCCCGTTAATGTCCCCTATCGTCTTTCTTTTAGTGCCTCATCTCGTCCATGGTAATGCCTCTCTCCCGCTCATATTAGACCGGAGATAGATAGATAGATAGACCGATAGACAGATAGATAAATGGTGATAGAGAAGGTTGGGGAAGTTATAGGCCACTGGATGTTTTCTCTCTTCTTTTTTCTCTCTTCTTTTTTTTATGTCCTCTTCTGTCTCTGTTTATCTTTGGCTATTCGTCTTTATTACTCTCTCTCTCTCTCTCTCTCTCTCTCTCTCTCTCTCTCTCTCTCTCTCTCTCTCTCATTTTCCTTGTCCTTTTTCCTCTCTCTTTATTTTTCTATCTTTTATTCCTTATTAATTTCCTGTAAAAATAAAAACGATTATTACCATTGTAGGTATTTTCTGACTCACCCATTTTCTGTTTCTAGTTTTATTTTTTCTTTTTTTTTCGTTTATTCCTTTTTTCTTCATATTTAAATTTTTCACCCATACGTCAATATTTTTTTTTCTTTTATTAATATTCCTTTCTATAATTCTTGACTTTCATCTCATTTTTTTTCCTTTTTTTCTATTGCTATTTTTTCAGCTTTTTTTTTTTTTAGTTTGTCTTCTTTTCCTCTCTTTTCTTCTCCTCCTTCTCCTCCTCCTAATCCTCCTCCTAATCCTCCTCTTCCTTGATTTTTCACCTTCTCTTTTTCCTTTTCATCGTCATCTTTTCTTCTGCTTCTTCTTCGCTCCTCCTCCTCCTCCTCCTCCTCAGTGCCAGCTAAGTGGTCTCCTGTCTCTTTACCGCTCCACCTGCTCCACTTCTGCCCCACTTGCTTCTCGTCCACCTCCACCCTCTTCCACTTTCATCCCACTCCCTTCAGCGCACTCCACCTCACTCCACACACTACTACTCCACCCCACTCCAAGCCACTTTGTCTCACTCCATTCCCTACCTCTCTACCTTCATCTATCCCATTCCACTCCATGCAGCACACTCCACCTTACTCCTTCCTCTGCCGCTCCACCCTCATCCACTGTTTACCTTTGTGATTCCACACCTCTCCATTCCACCCTATTCCACACCATTCCACATTTCCTCTTTTTCATTCCACCCTATTTCACACTTCATTTTTTCATTCCACCCTTTTCCACACCATTCCACATGTCCACGTCTTCATGTCATTCCCCTCCCCTTATTCTCCTTTTTACTGCACTCTATTCCACATCATTCCACATTTCCTCTTTGCATTCCACCTTTCACTCGTGGCTCCATTTCACGCCTGAACTTTTCCACTTCCCACGGTCCACCTGATCCACCTGAGTGTTCCCCTTCCACCTCCATTCCATTCCACTCCACTGCGTCTATCCCTCTTCCTTTTTTTACCCTCCACCTGGCGAATTCAGAGGAGGGTATTGTTATCACTGAGATCAACAAGAATAGATTAAGTATAGATTTCGTTTTCGGAGCATATATCAGAAAGTTTTTTTTTTTTTTAATGCGAGGAAGAAGGAACCAAAGGCTGAGCCCGCAAAACAGTTAATTATAGACATATGAAATTTCGTATATTTATGTGTCTTAGGGTGAACTGATGCCTTTTGATAGGTAGAATGCTGTGTCTTAAGTTTTTTTTTTTAATAATGAAAAAGTAAAAAAAAAAAATTCATATAGATTTCAATGCGATCTGCTGTTTTTGTGTTATACGTGGGGGGGGGTTGAGGGCCAGTATGTGTTTGGTTAGGTGTGCAGGGAGGTGGGGTGGTATGTGCTTGGTCAGGTGGAGGGTTGCAACAGCGTAAAGTTTCCTATGTTTTTTATACTGTAACTTTCAGGCATTCTCTCTCTCTCTCTCTCTCTCTCTCTCTCTCTCTCTCTCTCTCTCTCTCTCTCTCTCTCTCTCTCTCTCTCTCTCTCATCCATATTCCACATTACCTCATTGCTATTCCACCTCAGCATCCACCCCTTCCACATCCTCCACTCTGACCCCATAACCCAGTCTGTTCCATCCTTTTTCCATCCCACTCAGTTCCACTCCTCCACATCCACCCTGACCTCTGTCTATTCCACCCTACTCCACCTTTTCCACTTTACTCCTTCCTTCTCGGTTCCACTCCATTTTAACTTCACACATCCACCCTAACCCCTCCATGTTCCATCCTGCTTCCACTCTGAACTGTCTCACTCCACCCTGCTCCACCCTTCCCTCTCCACACGAAGTAAGAGGTAAATAGTAGTGGATTATGTGGAGCAGTATTGACCGGTTGTACGAGAGGCCGGGGTTAAGGGTGGATGAAGTGGATGAAAAGGATTAAGTGGATTGATAAGAGTGGTGGATGAAAGTGGATTAAATGGAGAATGGCATTAGATGAGGTGGGGTCAAAGATGGATGTTGGTGGATGAGGTGGATTAAGTGGATTATTAATAGCGGTGGATGAAAATGGATCTAAATGGAGATTATTGACTGGCATTGAGAGGTAGAAGAGGTGGATGAAAGGGGTTAAGTGGATTATCAATAGCGGTGGATGAAAGTGGATTTTAGTGGAGATTACTGACTGGCACTGAGAGAGGTGGATGAGGTGGATGAAGTGGGCGAAGTGGAGTGATGGTAGTGGTGGATGAAAGAGGATAGGTGGAGTTGATATATGCTGGGACCTCCTTTGTAGTTAAAGTCCTATTATCGTCATATGTATTTAAAGTTCTCGACATGTAAATGCGGCAGGTGAGACGGCAGGTAATTAGGCAGATCAATTAAGGTAAACATTAAGATTAAAAACGGGATTAAGACAGGTGAAGATAATAATTGTGCTTTTCTCCATTCCTCTCCTCTCCTTTCCTCTCCTCTCCTCTCCTCTCCTCTCCTCTCCTCTCCTCTCCTCTCCTCTCCTTTCCTTTCCCCTCCTCTCCTCTCCTCTCCTCTCCTCTCCGATTCTCTGCTCTTGTCTCTATCTGTATCTTCTCTTATCTTTTCTCTTCTTTTCATTTCTTCATACACAAACAAACAAGCAAAAACATACAAACAAACATACACCAACATAACCACTCATCCAGAAACTTCAGGCTTCAAAAACAGCCTAGCAAACATGCAAGAAGAACACACACACACACACACACACACACACACACACACACACACACACACACACACACACACACACACACACACACACACACACACACACACACACACACACACACACACACACACACACACACACACACACCGTTATGCTTTTATTCACACTGATAGTAATCGAGAATTACACACGCCTGTAAATCTATTATTCACTGACAGTGCTGTGTTCTGCAAATGGCGTTCATTCATTTATTCATAACACAAGTCCAGTTGCCGCTACATACTGTACATTCATGCGTGCATTCATACATATATACCCACATCCTACAAAATTTCACACACATACATGTCCAGATACTTACGCGTGCAAACGCACACACGCAAGCACACGCATATTGCATGCACAAGTCCCTCCTATATATACACGCATACTTACATATAACAGACCATTTTCACACCACCTCTGAAAACACACACACACACACACACACACACACACACACACACACACACACACACACACACACACACACACACACACACATGCATGCATGCATGAATGCACATTTATACACACATGCAGGCATGCACAGTCTGTACTGGATACACCCACATATTTGCACCCACGTAAACACACACACACACACACACACACACACACACACACACACACACACACACACACACTGGCGCCCACCTGAAGTATTGATCTGGGAGGGCGTGGCGGGTGTGGGAGAGGGGAGTGGCCGCCCCCTCCCCTCTTCCCTCTCTCTCTCTCTCCTCCCCTTCCCTTTTTCTCACGCTCCCCTCGTTCTCCTCATTTCTCCATTCCTCCACTCCTCTTCCCTCTCCTCTCCTCTCCTCTCATCTCCTTTTATCTCCTCTACTTTCGTCCCCTGTCCCTTCTCTTCCCCACCTCTCTTTTCCCCTCCTCTCTCCACCTCCCTCCCCTCCTCTCTCCACCTCCCTCCCCTCCACTCTTCTATACCCTCGTCTTCCCTCTGCTCTCTTGTGCTTCCCTTCCCCCCCACCTCCCCCCGGTTGCATGCCACGTCGTCCTCTCCCCCTCTCCTTCTCTCTCTCCTCCCCTCTTCTCTCCCCTCTGTCCACTCTCCGTTCCCCTCTCCTCCATCCTTTCCCTCCTCTCCCCACCCTAATCCAACCCTCCTACCCTCGCTCACGAACTCTCTGCCACTCCCACGCCTCTGCCTGTCCTTCCCCTCCCATTCTTCACCTCCGTCTCTTCTCCTCCCTTTCGTCCCCTCCTTTCTCCCTTTCCATTTCCTCCCCTCCCTTTCCCCTCCCCCTGTCTGTTTCCACATCCTTTTCTCTTCCATTTCTCCTCCTCATCTCCCTTATTCCCCTTCCCTCCCCCTCTCTATTACTCCCCTTCCCTCCACATCTCTCCTCCGTCTCTTCCCCTTCCGTCCCCTTACCTCCTCTTCCCCCTTTTCCCTTTCGCTTTGAATCTTTCCATCTTTTTTTTTTCCCTACCTTCCTCCTCACCCATTCCTCTTTTTCCCTCTTCCTCTCTTCTCCTATCCTCTCACCTCCCTTCATATCTTCTCTCCCCCTGTCTCTCTCTCATGCCTCCCCATTTTTCTCCTCCCAGTCCTTCTCTTTCCCACTCTCCTCATTCTTTCCTTCCCTCCCCTCTTTATCTATTCCCCTCCTCTCCCTCTCCTCCTTTTCTCTCCCCCTCTCCTCTTCCTTCCTCTTTCCTCCGTCTCTTCCACACCTCTTCTACGGATCACCGCTCTTCTACTTCCCTCGCCTTCCTCCCTCCCCCCTCACTCTCCCTTTCTTTCCCACATTATCCCTCTCCTCCACCCCTTCCCCATCTCCACCCCTCCCCATCTTCATCCCTTTCCTCCACCCCTCCCCATCTTCATCCCTTTCCTCCACCCCCACCCCTTCTCCATCCCATTCCTCCAACCCCCCCCTCCTCCTCTTCCACCGCCTTCTCCTCCACTCCCTCCTCTGCACACTCTCTTCTCCAACCCTCATCCCTCGCCTCCATCCTGCTTTCCACATCCCTTCTCCTCCACCAATTTTTCTCCACCGCTTCTCCATCTCCCCTCTCCCCTCCCCCCCGTCTCCCCTCCCCCCCGTCTCCCCTCTCCCCACCACCTCCCCTCTCCCCTTCCGCGTTTACCCGCTTAATGACCTTGTTTTTTCCCTTCCACTTCCTACAGTCTTTTCATCTCTCTCTCTCTCTCTCTCTCTCTCTCTCTCTCTCTCTCTCTCTCTCTCTCTCTCTCTCTCTCTCATTTAAATCCTTTATTTTTCTTATCCTTTTCTTGTGTTCTTTCCATCAATCTTCACTTTATTTTCATCTTTTTTCCCATTCCTCTTTTTTTTTTCTTTCTTTTTCCCATCTATTTTCCTTTTCCTTCCACTCTCTTACTTCTTCTCATCCATTTCCATTTTTCTCATCCACTTTCTCATTTTATCATCCTTTTTCATCCTTTTCCTATTCACGTTCCTTTTTCTCTTCCCCCCTTCCTCCCTTTTTTTCCTTCCACCTCCCTCTTTTCCCCCCACCTCCCTCCTGTTCCCTTCCTTACTCTCCCTCCTCCGGCTCCTTCCCCCCTCACCTCCCTCTTTCCTTCCACCTCCTTCCCCCCTCACCTCCCTCTTTCCTTCCACCTCCCTCTTTCCTCCCACCTTCCTCCTTTTTCTCTCTCCAGTCCACCATTTTTCCCGCCTGTCATGTTTTGTCCTGGCTTGTCCTCTCATCTTCCCTCTTTTCCTATTTTCTCCTCATCTTTTCCATCTTTTTCTCTCTTCTCTCCTCTCTTTTCTTTCCTCTCTTCTCTCCTACCTTCCACATAATATCCTTCACCTATCCTGTGCAGTCCTATTTGGTCTTTAGTCCTCTCCTCTCCTCTCCTCTCCTTTTCTCTTCTCATATCCATCTCTCCCCATCTCGTCTTTCGTTTTCATCCCTGTCCTGTTTTATCTTATCCTCACTGGCCATTTCCGTTCTCCATTGCTCTCCTCTCTTCTCCTCTCCCTCTTTCCTCTGCTCTCTCCTCTTCTCTTATCCTCTCCTCTTCTCTCCTCTTCCTAACCTCTCTGGCCTCTTCCACCCCCATGTTTCGTGACCGGATGTACTCTCGTCATGGCTTTCCATCTCCTCTTACTCCCTCACTTTCCCTTTCCTTCCTTTTCCTTCCTTCACAGCTAGCTTTCCCCCTCTTCTCCTTCCTTCACACCTCCCCTTCTTTCATTCATTCGTTCTCTCCCTTCTTTCCCCTGTCAGTTTACCTCCTTTCCCCACCCTTCCTCCTTTCCTTCCTTCCTCATCCTTCCTTCACACCTCCTTCACCTTTCCTTCTTTTATTCATTCACATTTTCCCTCTTTCTTATGTCATTGTTTCCCCTTTCTTTCACCACTAGTCACTTTTTCTTCCTTCTTTCCTTCCTTCCTTCCTACCTTCCTTCCTTCCTTCACTTTTCTGCTCCTTTTTTCGTATTATCCTCTCCTGCAGTCACCACACCTCTCCCTCTCTTCCTTCGTTTCATCCCCTCCCTTGAATCCCTCCTCCACCCCTCCCTCTCCACCCTTCCTTCCTTCTTTCAATATCCTATCCTTCCTGCACAACATCTCTCCCTGTCCTCCTGTGATTCTCTCCTTTCCCCTAATCCCTCCTCCATCCCTCCCTTTCCTCCTCTCCCCTATCCCCTTCTTTCCTTCCTTCCATCCTTCCTTCCTTCCTTTCCTTCGCAGCTGTCCTCCTCCCCTTCCTCCTAAACTCTTCTAACTCTTCCTTCCTCCATTTCGTGACCAGATACACTCATGTCCTGTGGTCTGTTCATCTTCTTTCACCCTTCTTCCTTCCTTCTCTTCCCTCAATTTGCCTTTCCCCTCCTACTCTTTTTCCTTTTCTTCCTTTTC
Organism: Coenobita brevimanus; assembly: GCF_032717465.1. NCBI lineage: Eukaryota > Metazoa > Arthropoda > Malacostraca > Decapoda > Coenobitidae > Coenobita > Coenobita brevimanus. The sequence continues at coordinate 10,921,205 of NC_137027.1, forward strand.
CATCTTTCTCTTTCTTCCCTACTTTGACTTCTGCCCCACCTTTCTTTCATCCTTTCTTTCTTCCTTCTTCTTTCCTTTCTTTCTCCTTCCTACCTTCCTTTCTCCTTCCTACCTTCCTTCTTCCTTCCTTCCTTTATTCATCCTCTCCTTCCTTCCTATCTCTGACCGTTTCCCTCGCTTTTGTTTATGCTGTTCCTTTCGTTCTCTCTCTCTCTCTCTCTCTCTCTCTCTCTCTCTCTCACCCTTAACCTAAGCATGAAAATTAACTTTATTATAACGCCAATTTGCTCATGATTAAAGATCGAGAGAGAGAGAGAGAGAATACACAGCCATCACTACATTTTTAAAGCTAGGTTAACACTGAGCAGACGAGCAGAAAATAAACACACGTAAAGCAGAGAATGTTGGTAGTTGTGGTAGGCTGAATGTTGGTTGACTGAAGAGTAGAAATTGTGGTTGATTGCTTGATTGAAGGGTTGATTGGGTTGTAAATTGGGGGTTGATTGCTTTAGAATTCTGGTTAGCCAGGAGACGGTGGCGAATGTTGGTAGTTGTGGTAGATGGAATGTTGGTTGATTGAAGGGTAGATTGTGGTTGGTTGATTGATTGATTGAAGGGTAGATTGTGGTTGATTGATTGATTGAAGGGTAGATTGTGGTTGATTGATTGATTGAAGGGTAGATTGTGGTTGATTGATTGATTGGTTGAAAGGTAGATTGTAGTTGATTGATTGGTTGATTGAAGGGTACATTGTGGTCGATTGATTAGTTGATTGAAAGGTAGATTGTGATTGATTGGTTGATTGAAGGGTAGATTGTGGTTGATTGATTGGTTGATTGAAGGGTAGATTGTGGTTGATTGATTGATTGATTGAAGGGTAGATTGTGGTTGATTGATTGATTGAAGGGTAGATTGTGGTTGATTGATTGGTTGATTGAGGGGTAGATTGTGGTTGATTGATTAGTTGATTGAAAGGTACATTGTGGTTGATTGATTGATTGATTGAAGGGTAGATTGTGGTTGATTGATTGGTTAATTGAAAGGTACATTGTGGTTGATTGATTGATTGAAGGGTAGATTGTGGTTGATTGATTGATTGAAAGGTACATTGTGGTTGATTCATTGATTCATAGAGGGGTGAGACTGTAGGCGGCAATTTTGGTTGATAAAAATGGATTTGTAAATATAGTTGATGGAACTGTGGTTGACTGAAGGATGGAACTGAAGCTAATCAATGCGAAAGATAGATAGATAGATAAAATCGTGTATTAGTTGTGGTTGTGGTTGTAGTGACGGTGGTGGTGGTGGTGGTGTGTGTACGGAGTGAGAGAGAGACTAGATAATTGAGTTACACATAAAATCATTCAGGAGAGAGAGAGAGAGAGGGAGAGAGGTAAAAATCAAGGTGGATCATTTGTTTCAGGCGACCCGAGTGTAAAACAGAA
>NC_137027.1:10927649-10955149 GCF_032717465.1 Coenobita brevimanus
CACAAGCATTCTGGGATCCAAAATATGTTTAAATCTGGTGAACAATATTTATTTCAGAATTCCTCCATATTTACTCAGAATTTTAAAATAAATATTCATGACATACATTTTTCCTAAACACATTTTTCACCCGCATTTTTCAACACACACTTTTTTGCGTGTATTGTTGCTACGTCATGTTTTTCGCGCCTTTTTTTCACACGCAGTTTTTCCAGGCATATTCCTACGCATTTTTTTTTTTTTTCACACATTTCTTTCCACAGTCCCTTACACGCATCTTCCTTCATACATTTTTCCTGACGCTTCTTTTTTTTTCACACGCATTTTATCCATACGCAATTTCTGCACGCATTTTTTTTTTTTTTCTACGGCTGTATATATTTTTTTTCACATTTATTTCTACTCGCCCTCTTGTCACGCTTCTTTCTCACGCATTTTTCCCTCATTTTCCCACGCATTTTCCTCTCATTTCCACACGTTTTCCTCTTTTCTTCCAGCGCATTTTCCTCTCATTTTCCACACATTTTCCCCTTATTTTCCACGCATTTTCCCCTTATTTTCCACGCATTTTCCTCTCATTTTTCAAGCATTTTTCCTAATTATTCCACGCATTTTCCTCTCATTTTCCACACAGTTTTTCCTCATTTTCCTACGCATTTTCCTCATTTTCCTACGCATTTTTCATTTTCCTGCGCATTTTCCTCATTTTCCTACGCATTTTCCTCATTTTCCTACGCATTTTCCTCATTTTCCTACGTATTTTTCATCACTTTCCTACTCATTTTCCCTCATTTTCCGCGCATTTTTCTCATTTTTCCGCGCCTTTTCCCCACTCATTTTTTTTTTTCTTACGCGGATTTTCCTAAACTTATTTCTTTCTCGGCACAAACCATTTTCAGATCTTTCACCGTAGGAGCATTCGCGCTAGAGGCAAAATTCGGCCCATAGCGACAACAAAGGCGTCCCGAACCTGTCGCTGTGGACGCAAACGAGAGAGAGTGAGTCTGTGTTGTGTGTGTGTGTGTGTGTGTGTGTGTGTGTGTGTGTGTGTGTGTGTGTGTGTGTGTGTGTATCTTAGCTCCCGGCTTGCACACGCCTGGATAGTGGACTGGTTGGAAGGGGCAGGAGGGGAAGACCAAGGAAAGAGTGAAATAGAGAAGGCAAGGAAATTCGAATAAAGTAATTTGAAGGAGGTGAAGGAGTAGATCAAGGAGAAAGTGGAAAGAAGATGGAGGAGATGGAAGACGAGGAAGGGAAAGACCAAGGAAAGGTGAAGAAAGGAGGTAGGAGAAGAAAATATAATGAAGGTGATGTCTTGGAAGGAGGGGTTGTTACTGAATAGGGACAGACGTAGATTTTTTTTAGTCTGATATAGTGCTTTTCTTCCTCTTGTCTTCTTTTTCTTGTTTTTCCTGTTTTTCTTCTTCAGTCTTCGTTTTCGTTTTTCTACTCTCTCTCTCTCTCTCTCTCTCTCTCTCTCTCTCTCTCTCTCTCTCTCTCTAACACGACAATTTACAAACAAAAATGATAGACAGACATACAGACAGACAAAGATAGATAGATAAATAGATAGATAGGTAGATCGATAGAATGCTTGGCTTCGTTAGACCTGAATATTTGTTGATAATTTAAATGTTTATTTTACCCTCATAAGCCAGAGAAAAAAAATATTATCAAACACCATTTTTAAATTCTAATTGGGACCCCATTTGATTATTGTCATTATTTGTATTGTAACTGTGATGCTTTTTTTATTATTATTTTTATTTTTTTATTTCATTTAAGTTTGTTTTTGAGTGTGTCATTTTTATATTTGTATCAGTCTTATTTTGCACTTTCCGTCTCTCCTTCCCTCCTTCCTTCCTTCCTTCCCTCCGTCCTTCATTCCTTCCCTCCCTCCCTTCCTCCATCCTTCATTCCTTCCCTTCCACCCTCCCTCCTCCTTCCATCTCAGTCCTCTTTTCCATTTTCCTTCTCTCCTTCCCTCCCTTCCTCCCTCCGTCCTTCATTTCTTCCCTCTCTCCCCTCATTCCTTCCCTCCCTCCCTCCCTCCCTCCCTCCCTCCTCCTTCCATCTCTACAATCTCTAACTTCACTTTCCTACACAGTCGTAATAAACGCATCAAAAGTTAATATAATTTCACTCTATTTTATTCTTCTTTTCAAAATTGGACTTTGAAAACATGCCTTTCATTTTTACACTAATTACAGTGAAAAATGGATGGTGATAATTATTAAGCATAATTTATAATCATCGTGAATAATATTAAAAATGTATGTTATTCTGAATCATGTTTTTCCATCCTTTTTTTCACTTTTTTTTTTCTTTTACCCCTTCCTCCTCTTTTTTTTTTCTGTTGGGTAACATAGTCTATATTAATCTTATTTTTCCGATATTTTGTTTCATTGAATGGTGCGTTTTACTTAGATTTTGTTTTTGTTTCTCTTTTTTTTTTTTTTTTTTCTGTGCCTTAATGAAGGGTTATATTTCTAGCGGCTTTGGATATTCCGCAACATCTCATCCTTAGCGATTTAGCCCGCATGTTACACCTCAGGGGAATGAAAACACTGAGGAACGAACAGAGAGCTTTGTGGGGAGGCAGAGGGCGACTAAAAAGATCAAGATCGAATGAATTAAGCGTACTCTTTTTACTCTGACTTGGCCTAAAATTGCCTACTCTCCTTATTAACTACTCGCTTTTAACAGTCACTTAGCACTAGAATATGATGCTAGTTATGAAGAAGTGGTATGGAAAGAGTAGTAGTAGTAGTGGTAGTAGTAGTAGTAGTAGTAGTAATCTTATTCTGCACACTGCTACGTGAAATTAACTAGAAAAGGCTTATGATCTGGGTCAAGTTAAGGTGAAAGGACTGTAGTATATATGCCTATGTCCTGCTACGCCTATTTTCCCCCTATTTTCAACCCATGGACCTATTTCCCTCCACATGGACCTATTTTGATTAGAATACAATAGTTTACCACTCTATTATAGTAAAGAACGGAGGAGTGTGACTTTACAGAAAACGGGAAGCTTCTCACTTGCTGGATAACTAAGCTATTAAGAGAAAAGACTAGGAAAATATCAGTTTTGAGGTGTATATATATATATATTTTCTCTCTCTCTCTCTCTCTCTCTCTCTCTCTCTCACCAGTTGCTCTAATCTTTTGTTTCCCAGGCCTGTCTATCCTTTCTATTGTTCAGCCGTCACCAACTCATATAGTCCCTCCCCTTCCTTTTGTTGTCCCTCCCCTCTCACTTTGTTACATTGCACTTCCCTCCCCTTCCTTCCCCTCTCCCCTCCTCTCTTCTCTTCTTCTCTCCCTCTTTGCATTTTACTACCTTCTCCCTTCCTTCTCTTTCCCATTCCCTCCCCTCCTCTTCCCTTCCCAACGTTTCCACCTTTTTTCCTCCCTCCTTTCCCCTCCCTTCTCCCTCCATTATAATATTTTTCCTTCCCCATTCCCCCCTTTCTTCCTCTCCTCTCCCTATCCCCTCCCTGCCCTCTTCCTTTCCCCCTTTCTTTATGTTGCCATTTCTGTCTCCCCCATTTCTCTCCTCTCCTCTCCCCTCTTCCCTTCCCTCTCTTCTCCTCTCCCTTCTTTTCTGTTCTCCTCACCTCTCCTCTATCTTCCCTCTCCACTCCTCTCCTCTCCTCTTCTCTCTCTTCCCTCTCCTCTCCTCTTCTCTCTCTTCCCTCTCCTCTCCTCTTCCTTCTGTCCTCCTTTTTCCCTTCTTTCTTCCTACCTCTCCCCTCTCATGTTTTTCTCCTGCCCTACCTTCTCTCCCCTGCCTTTTCTCTCCTTTTCCTTCCAATTCCTGTTGTTTTCTCTCCACCCTTTCTGTTCTCTTCACATTGCTCTTCTCCCTGTCTTTATTTGCAGTCCTCTTATCCTTTCATTTTTCTTCGCACTTTTCTTTTCATCACAATACAAAGCCTTCTCCTCCATCTCCTTTTCCTTTTCTTCCTCCTCCTCCATCTCATCTTCTTTTTCTTCCTCCTCCTCATCCTCATCCTTTTCTTCTTCTTCTTCCTTTTCCTCCTGCTCTTCCTCTTCCTCTTCTTTTTGCTATTTCACATACCTTGCATCCTTCCATCTTCCCTTCTTCTTCACCGTTTCACTCTTCCACGAATATTCCCTCCCTCCCTACATCCTCCTCTTCCCCCTCCTCCTCCTCCTCCTCCTCCTCCTCCTCCTCCTCCACTTATTCGTAAACTTGGTAAGCGTATTACGTTTCTCATCTCCTCCCTCCAACACTTCCTTGCCACTTCCTCCTTAATCTCTTCCCCCTCCTCCTTACTCCTTAACTAGTTTCCCCTCTCCTCTTCCCCGCTTTAGTTACCCTCCCTTTATATCTTCCCTCTGCTCTCTCCTCCCCCTCTCCTCTCCCTTTCTGCTCTCTCCTTCTCTCTGTCTCCCCACTTCATAACTAGGTTCCCCTCTCGTCTTCCCCTCCTCACCTCCCCCTCCTCACCTCCCCTTTCTTTAGAACTTCTCTCTTCTCGTATCTTTTCCCACCATACACATCTCCTCTCCACCCTCTTTGTCATCTCTCTCATCTTTCCTTTCCCCTCCACTTTGTAGCTCTTTTCCCCGCCTCCTGCTCTCTCCTCACCTCCTCCTCTTCCCCTCACCTCTCTTTCTTCCCCTCCATTCTCCTCATCTTTACTCTTTTCCTTCTATCCCGTCCTCCCTCCTTCTCTTACCTCCCGTCCTTTCTTTTCCTCCTCTTCCTTTCCCCTCCTTCCCCTTCCTTTCATTTCCTTCCCTTCCACTCCTCCCCTTCCTTTCATTTCCTTCCTCCCCTTCCCTACCCTTCCCTACTTTTCCTCTTTTCCCCTCTCTGTCTTTCCTTTCCCTTCCCGTCCCCTCAGTTCTCCTCCCGTCCCGTTCCTTCCCTTCCCTTGCTTCCTTCCGTCCTCTCCTCCTCCCCTCCTCCCCTCCCTTCCCTCCTTCCCTCCTCCCCTCCGCCCCTCCTCACCCGTGTCCATTTTCATTATGGTTATCCAATACAATTTTTTTACACCTTACCTAAATTCCTCCTCTTCTTCACCAAGCTTCTTTCATAATCCACTTTTTCTCTCCACACCCTCTCCACCTCCCTCTCTCACTCTCCACTCTCCATTCCTTTCTCCTTATACTCCCTCCCTCGCTCCCCACTCCCCCTCCCTCACTCCCCACACTCCTTCCCTCGCTCCCCACACTCCCTCCCTCACTCCCCACACTCTTTCCTTCAATCCCCGTTCCCTTCCTTCATTTCCCACACCCTCCCTTACTCCCCTCACTCCTTCAGTACTCCCCCTCTCCCCACTCACTCTATCTCCCACACTCCTTGTCACCCTCCCCTTTCCTCTCCCTCCCCATCCATTACCATCGCCAATTCTCCCTTCCCCTCCTCCCACACTCTCTCCCCTCCCCTCACCCGCTTCCCATCACCCCATCCCTTCACTCCCTTTCCTTCACCCCATCCCTTCACCTCCTTCCTCTCACCCCCTTCCCCCATTCCCTTCCCATTCCCCACCATACTCCCCTTTCCCCCTGACTCCTCTACTCCCTTCCCACTCCCTCCTCTTCCTCCTCTCCTTTCCCACCTCTTCCCTCCCCACCCTCTCGCCGATACTCAATATGCTCTCTCTCTCTCTCTCTCTCTCTCTCTCTCTCTCTCTCTCTCTCTCTCTCTCTCTCTCTCTCTCTCTCTCTCTCTCTCATCCACTTACCATTTATTTTCACCCACTGTTCACTTGAATCTTCGCATCAACTCCACTTTTTCCACAATCAGGCATTTTTCTTCGTGTGTCGCTCTCACTGCCTTTTTCTTTATTCTTATTTATCGTTTTTCTGTTCTAATCTTTTCCTTATTCTTTCGTTCGCCATGTACAGTCAACCAAATACGTACCGAGCCTCTTCCCGTACGTATTATTCTGAAGTACGGACGAAGCATTGTGATATAAGGAGGACCCTGTGATTATAGGTAAAAATATTGTACTTGGTAAACATTAGGACTGAAAATTGCTCAAAAGTTCACATGCTGGGTGCTGTGTGTAATTCACCGGGTCGGTCAGGATCACTTGATGGTCGTGATCGTCAGCTTTTACCCTCCCGGAAGGGAGCTGAGAGCTCATATAGTCCGATCTAAGGGCAAGGCTGTGACCTTCACACACGCACACACCCGTCCCCTTGCTCAAGGGGGACAGTAACCACCCATTTCGTCAGTGAAACTTTTCGCAACCTGAGCGAGGCGCGAACTCCCGTCTACCAGATGGCAAGCGAGAGCGTTACCACTGCACCAACGAGCGGTGTGTGTGTGTGTGTGTGTGTGTGTGTGTTAATAGATTCATGTGTGTCTTACAAAACTCTCTCATATATATATATTTTTGTTACTATTTGTCTATTGCCAGACGCCTCAATCCCATAAGGGGTGGCCACAAACAAATCGCCTCCATGTCACCTTGTCCAATGCCACTTCACTGCCTTGCTCCCAGCTCACACCTCTCTCTCTCATATACCTCTCCATCCCTCCATCTCATTTCTATTTTTAAACTCATTATTAATTAATTTTTTTATCACCTCCATTATTTCCCTATTATTATTATTATTATTTTCTTTCTTTGCACTTACACTATTTTATCATTATTTTTTCATTATTCTTTTTATTTTTTTTTATTTTTTACTTCCATATTTTTTCAACTCAAAAATTTCCTTCTTTCCACTTCCTCATGCCGTCTTATTTTTTTTTTAAATTATTATTCGTTATTGTTTTTCTTACTTTTTTATTTGTCCACTATGCACTTCAATTTCCGTATCACCTGCACTTTTTCCACTTTTTTGCCTACTCGGGTTTTCCAATATACACTTTTTCCAGTACGTGTGTGTGTGTGTGTGTGTGTGTGTGTGTGTGTGTGTGTGTGTGATTTTTCTTTCTTTTCTTAATCTGAAGTTCTGAAGAGAAGGTGTATTAAAAACTTATCGTAATATATATCTAAAATTAATTGGGTAGTTTCTGTAGTTCTTTCATCTTAACATGGCTCAGATTTTGGCCTTTTCCAGTTGATTTCACGTAGTTCAGTATAGAAAAAAAAAGTGCTGCCGTTCTACATTCTGCCTATAGCACTTCTTCGTGACTAGCATCCTATTCTAGTGTTAATTTGCTACATCCCAGCATTAGAGATGAAGAGATGGCAATTTTGATCAGGTTTAAGTGAAAAGAGTAGAGCATTGTTACCTCGAACATGGCAGGTGAATTCCGTAGATTTTTCTGTATAGTTTTGATCAAGTTAAAGTGAATATAGTATAGCATTGTTACCTCGAACAGGGCAGGTGAATTCCGTCGATTTTTCTCTGTGATGAACCGGGTCAACAAAGTATTGGAGAGAGGGGAGAGGATGAAGGCTTGCTCTCCATTCTGATATTTTTCTTATTTTATTTTATTTTTTTTTCTAAGAACATCTCCTTAGATTTATGGGTTTGGTTGCCACAAATATTTTCTCCTTTAATTCTTACTTTCCCTTGTAGTTCTTCTTTTCTCATTTTTTTATATTCTTGTGTTTTTGTATCTGCAGTTTTTCTTTTCCATTTCCTGTACTTGTTGTTTGCCTTCGTCTCATCTCTACTTAGTTTCCTTTTCTCTTCCTTCTTTTCTCCTCTTGCTTTTTCGTCCTAACTTACTATTATCTCTTTCCTTCACCCCTTTCCCCTCTTCTCTCTCATTTCTTTCCCCTCTTTTCTCTTTTAGCCCTTTCATTTTCTTTCTCCTTTTCTTCTATCCTTCACCTTTGTCTTTTTCCTCTCATTTTCCTTCTCTCCCTTCATCTGTTCTGTCACTTCTCTCCTCTTTCTCCTCCTCCCCTTTGATAATCCTCTGTGCATTCCTCTCTTTTATGTTCGGTATTTCCTCTCCTCTCATTTCCCCTCCTCTTGGCCCTCTCCTCTTACACTCATTTCCTTTCCCCTCCCTTCCCCTCATTCTCCTCCTTCCCCTCGCCCTCCCATCCTAGAATTGCCTTCCCCCTCATCATTTATTTCCCAGTCTCTCCCATCCTTATCCCATTCCCTTATCCCATCCCCTTTCTCTCTCTCTCTATTCTTCATCTCTCCCGCCTTCTCTCCATCCCTCTCCTCTCCTCTCTTCTCTCTTTCATTCCTCTTTCCTCTTTTTTGTTCTCCCCATATTCCTTTTTTCCCCGTCTTCCCCTCTCTCCTCTTTTCCCTGTGTTTTCATTTTCTCTCCATTTTCCAGCTTCCCTTTCCTTCTTCATCCCCCCCCCCTCCCTTTTCTCTTCCTCCCTCTCACCCTCTCTTATCCTCCTCTCCCTTGTACCTCTTTCCCTCTTCACTTTCCTCCTCCTTCCTTTCTCTCGCATCATTTCCTCTCATTCCATTCCTTTCCTTTCTTCCATTCTCTTTTTCCCCCTTCCCCGTCTTCCCTAACTTTCTCCTACCCATTTTTTCTTATTTTTTCTTCTCAAAGCAATATAAAGGAAAACAAACAGCAGCCGACCTGTTAGTACTTTCTTTGCTGTTTAATGTAGGGAAGACAGCTTTCTCTTTCCTTCCTTCCTCTTTCCTCTCTTTCTTCTATTTCTCCCCTCCCCTTCCTCTTTCTTCTCTCTCTTTTCCTTACACCTCCTGTTCCATTCACTACCCCTCCCTTCATTCACATCCCCATCCCCTCCCCTTCCTCTGCTCCTTTCCCCTCCCCATGCCCTCTCCATCCCCCTCCCCTTCGTTCTCCCTCCCCCTCCCTTTCGTTCTCCCTCCCCATCCCCCATTCACCTGCCTCTTCCCACTCCCTTTCCCCCCCCCTTGCCTTCCCTTCTCCCCCCATGACACATCCTTCTCCCCCCCTTGACACACCCTTCTCCCCCCCTTGACACACCCTTTTCCCCCCTTGACACACCCTTTCCCCCCCCTTGACACACCCTTTCCCCCCCCCTTGACACACCCTTCTCCCCCCCTTGACACACCCTTCTCCCCCCTCCTTGACACACCCTTCTCCCCCCCTTGACACACCCTTCTCCCTTCCCCCCTTGACACAGTGGCCTCAGGGACAGAGTGAAGGGAATTATTTAAATGTAATGGCGCGATTATGTAAATGACGCTGGCCTCGAGTAACTACCTCTTCTCTCTCTCTCTCTCTCTCTCCTCACTTCTCCACCCCTCGTTATCTCACTCTAACCTCCCCTCACCCCCCACCCTAACCTCCCGTCACCTATGAACATCACCCCTCACCTTTCTCTTCTTACCTTTCCTCACCCCGCGCCTTCCTCTCGTCCCCTTCCCCCTCCCTTTCCCCTCCTCCCCTTCCCCCTCCCCTTCCTCCTCTCCTCTTTACCCGTCACTTCACTCCTGCCTCCCCTTCTTACCCCCACACCACCGACCATTCACACACACACTGTTAATCATTTCTCTTTCTCCCTCCCTTATCTTTCCATCTTCCTCTTCCTTCCCACCCTCCTTCCCCTTCTCTTTCCCCCTCTCTTTCCCCTCTCCTCTTGCCCCTTCCCTTTCCCCCTCCCCACTCCAATTCCCCCTATCCCTCTTCCCTGTCCCCCACACCTCTCTCTCTCCCCTTCCAACATCCCCCCTTATCATTTTTTCTCCACACAATTTGCAGGTATTATTATTATTGCTATTGGTCGCCCCTGTGGTATATCCCCCTACGTTATACCAGGGCCCCGTCCCATCATATCACCCTGGTGGTATATTGGCCTGGTATTTTCTGTTTTTTAATATTCCAGGGACTCCGTAATGGCCATGAGATAATAGGAATTCGAGTTTTATTTTGTTTTCGACATATGTTGGCGGTATATTTCACTTTTATAATATGCTGGGGTATATTTTGTGTTCCTGATATACTATAGGCCTGTTATATTTTTTCCTGAATATGCTGGGGTATATAACGCCGATGGATATTATGGCAGTATTTTATTTTCTTTATTTTTTTTGCAATATCTGTTTTTAATTTTTTGCGTCATCGTTCGTTAGTGCATTATTTATTTTTTTGGTAATTTGATCTTATTTATTTTCATTTTTTTTAATTTCCATTCTAATATGTTTGTAATTTATTTCCCTATAATTTCCAAGCTTTTAAATGTCTGTAAATAATGTGATAGTATTTTTTTTTATTTTCGATTTTCCTGTTACTTTTCTTCCTTTTTTTGTAATGTGGTCCTGTATTTGCTGTTTTTTTTTTTTAATGTGGTCCTGTATTTTTTTTTTTTTTTAATGTCCTGTATTTTCTGTTTTTTTTTTTTTTGTGGTCCTGTATTTTCGTTTTTTTTTTTTTTTCGTTATGAGGTCCTGTATTTTGTTTTGTTTTTTGTAATGTGTTCCTGTTTTTTTTTTTTTTTTTGTAATGTGGTCCTGTATTCTCTGTGTTTTTTTTTTTTTTGTAATGTGGTCCTGTATTTTTTTTTTTTTCGTAATGTGGTCCTGTATTTTCTGTTTGTTGTTGTTGTTGTTGTTGTTGTTGTTGTTGTTGTTTTAATATGTCGGTGATAATTGATAATGTTATATTTATTTTTATTTTAATGGTATACTCTTTCTGTTATATGCTACTTGGCCGTTATATTTGCATTGGTTATATCCTTCGTTATATTTTGCTCCATATAGTGCTTTGTAACGGCGATAGATAATTGTGTAACGTCGATAGATAATTATTCAAAGTCGATAATTTATTTTGCATTGGTAGATAAGTATTCAACGTCGATAGATAATTATTCAACCTCGATAGATAATTATTCAACGTCGATAGATAATTATTCAACTTCGATAGATAATTATTCAACGTCGGTAGATAATTATTTAACGTCGATAGATAATTATTCAACCTCGATAGATAATTATTCAACGTCGATAGATAAATTATTCACAGTATTTTTTTTTTTTTCGTAATGTAAGCTTATTGTTGTGTATATGTTTTAAAAATTTGTTGTAGGAATTACCGTATATTTGGCTTCGTATGTTGAGAGAGAGAGAGAGAGAGAGAGAGAGACAGACAGACAGACAGACAGACAGACACAGAGACAGACAGACAGACAGACAGACAGACACAGAGACAGACAGACAGACGGACGGACGGACGGACGAACAGAGAGACAGACAGACAGACAGACAGGCAGAGACAGACAGACAGACAAAGACAGACAGAAACAGACAGACAGACAGACAGGCAGACGAGAGAGAGAGAGAGAGAGAGAGAGAGAGGTCATCGCATTACGTATTTCCCAATTAATGTGGTCGTGTTTTGCAGAGCCGGGAAATAAATCAAACTTTTTATATTTTTGATTTGCACCTGAATATCTGATTTTGGTTCTATTTTTGCTAGTTGTTAATGCAGTAGCCCTTTCACTAGTAGATGTAAAATAAATAGCAACGAAAACGGTGCTACGTAGCCTCCTGTGCAGCTCAGAATACGCCTCTGTAATCTAACTTGGCCCTTTCGTTGTTGATGCAGTTCAGAGTCTTATTAATGCACAGGGTAAGGCGATTATACTCAGTTAGAAGTGCTGACAGTCAAAGGGTTAATACCTGTGAATATACTGCCTAATATGCTTGTGAATATACCGAATTATATACTTGTGAATATGCTGGATCACTGGAGTATAGTGTGAGGTATGATTCTGGTATAACTTTGTTTTGAGTGAGGAAGGATGTAGATTGTAACTCATTTTTACTGGACGCTTTTAATGACGGTGTATCCAGTGTAATTCTCTCTCTCTCTCTCTCTCTCTCTCTCTCTCTCTCTTTCATCATGTTTGCATCATGTACGGTACCAAAGTAGAAAGTAGCGAAGATGATGATAATGATGATGATGATGATGATGATGAGGAGGAGGAGGAGGAGGAGGAGGAAGAGGAGGAGGAGGAGAAGAATTTAAAGTTTGAGGCTTATACTAATATTTTCATTATTCCTTTCCAGGTGAGTGTGGTGACATTATGAAGGGCAGAAAAGGTAAGATATAAAAAAAAATCCACAGGTAAAAAAAAATAAATAAATAAATAAATAACAATGTGCCAAAAGCAAAATGGAGGGAGCAAGGTAAGTGATTTTTTTTCTTACCTTAATTTTAAAAAAAATAATAATATGCATTGATTTACCATGGCAGAGGGACATGAGGGAGGGTGGCGTGGTGTGGGAGGCCGTAGGGGAGCATATGAGGGAGGGTGTTGTGTTGTGGGAGGAGATCGTTACTGAATAGGGACGAAAAAAAACTATGAGATCATTTTAAAGAAGCACTGGGTAAAAGATTAAATTGTTATAGCTGTTTTCGTAATTTCTGTCCATCTAATTAAACTCTTTCGACGTGACGTTAAATGATTTCGCTCCCGAGGTTGGAATGAAGTGACGTGGGAGGGTGATATGGTGTGTTGGGGTACAGTGAGATGTGTGACTGCTCTCTTTATCGTTATCCTTATCTTATTATAGTCTAGTCGTGCCCTCAGATAGGAGTGCTTAGTGCGGGCCAGCTGCAGGTGTCCTCTTTTCATTTTTTCTTGTGCTAGGGAAGAAGAATTTTGGAGGGTAAATCGTATGGAAGATCTGCAAATACGTGTAGGGCATTGGTTTGGTTTGGGGATGCGTGTGGAGTGACTGTGTGGACGTGCATGTGGATTGTGAGGATATGCGTGTGGAGTGAGTGAGTGAATGGAAGTGCCTGTGAAGTGAGGGAGTGTGTTGAAGATCCATTATAGTGTGTGTGAGAGTGCCTGTGGAATGAGAGTGAGAGTTTGAGTGTGCATTTGGAGTGAGGGAGTTTGTGGGAATGCGTATAGAAAGAATGAAGTGTGAGTGTGTGTGTTGGAGATCCGTTTGCCTGTGTGTGTGTGTGCGTGTGTGTGTGTGTGTGTGTGTGTGTGTGTGCGTGTGTGTGTGAGGAGTGGGTGAATGATCCGTTTGTGTGTGGGGGCGTGCATGTGGAGTGGGTGGGAGTGTGGGTGTTCTCCTCACTGTTCCACTTTAAGCTGCCTCACTGCCAGACAGATCTCCACCCACACAGCTCTCCTCTCACGCTACACCTGTGAGGCCCAGAGGTGAGGGAGTGAGGTGAAGAGAGGTGCTGCGTGGAAATGAGAAGAGGAGGAGGAAATGAAGTGAAGTGAGGTGAGGGAAGCAGATGATGATGTTGAGGAGGAAGTGTGAGGTGAAGCACTGAGGAAAGGATATGAAAGGATGAGGTGAGAAGATGAGGTAAGGTGAGAGAGGTAGACGTAAGAGCAAAGGGTGAGTGGAGATGAGGTGTTCAGGAGTGGAAGTGAGAGGATAAACTGAGGAGATGAAATGAGATGAGGGAAGAGGAGTGAAGGAAGTGAGCAGAGGTAAGAAAGTGAAGAGAGCTTAGCAATAGATGGTGAGGTGAGATGAGTCAGGTGGGGATTGGTAATTCTGAAGGGAGATGAGGAAATGAGGGAATGAAGAAGGAATGAGTAGGTGAAATGTGATGAGGGATTGAAAGAAGTGAAATGATGGGATGAAGTAAGATGCGTGAGGTGAGGTGAGGTGAGGAAATGAGGTGAGATGAAGTGAAGGGGAGATCTGATATTCGAGACTTGGGCTGGCTGGAGAGATGAGGGGGAAATGAGGTACCATGGGAGTAAGATTTGCTGATTGAGTGAAGTGAGTGAAAATGAGATGAAATGAATAAAGGTGAGTGTGAGATTAGCTGCTGAGTGATGTGGGGAAATGAAATGAAATGAGATACAGTGTGTGTGTGTGAGAGAGAGAGAGAGAGAGAGAGAGAGAGAGAGAGCCATGTCATCAGCATAGAGCTCAGCAAGTGGGAGCGTAACTTACCTGTGTAATTAACCTGTCTGGCTCCCCTCCCTTCCCTGTCCTCTCCCCCTTACCAGCCTCCCCTCCCCTCTCCCCTCCACTCTCCAGCCTCCCCCTCCTCCTCACTAGGTTCTCTCACTCCTGACTAACCTCTCCCTTCCACAACCTCCCCTCTCCCCAACACAAATCTCCTCGCTCCCCTCCCCAGCATCCCCTCTCTGTCATAAATCTCTCCCCTCCCCGCACCACCCTCATCCTCCCCCTCCCCTTCCCCCTCCCCCTCCATTCCCTCGCTTATCCCCTCCCACTCTCCTCTCCATCTATTCTTCTTTCCATCGTCCCCTTTATTAGCCTATCCCCCCTTCTATTCTGTATATCTCTCTCCTTGCTTCTCTCTTTCCCTCCTTTCCCACTCTTCCCTCCCCTCATCTCTTATTTCCCCTCTCTCTCTCTTCCCTCTCCCCTCCTTATCTCCCTCTCCTTTCTCCACTTTTTCCCCTCTCCCATCCCCCCGTCACTGTTTCCCAGTGTGCCTCTCACCTCTCGTACTCCGCCATTCTGTACTTCACCCCTTCTTCCTCGCTCCTATCTTTTCTCTCTCCTCTCCCCCCCTCTCTAGGATCTCCTCGCCCTCCCCCCCCTCTCTCTCTTCTCTAACTCCTCATTCTTACCTGTCCTGTTCCTCTCTTCTCTTCCTCCTCCCTCCTTACTGCCTCCTCTCCTTCCCCTCCCATCTCTCTCTCCCCTCCTCCACCTCCTTCTGTGCATCTCATCTCTCCCTCCTGTCTGCAGAATCTATCCTGCTTGGTAGCTGGGGGGCGGGGGACGAGAAAAGAGAGAGAGGGGGAGGAAGTTATGGGGTGCCAAGGAAGCGAGAGACTGCTGGAGAGGGGGAGAGAAGAGAGCTGGGGGGGAATGCGAAGAAGAGGAGGAGGAGGGGAGGAGCAAAAGAAGAAAAAGATGCAGAAGAAAAGAAGAAGAATTAAGAGGCAGAAAAAGAAGAGTCAAAATGAAAAAAATAAAAATGAAAAGGAAGACAATGAAGAAAGAACAAGAAATTAAATAAAAGAGGAAGAGGAAGAGGCTGGGTGTCGGGGGGGGGGGGCTCCTGGCGGGGGGGACTGTCCTAATGGCCCTACTTCACCAAATTGCCAGCCTCTTGTCCCTAATTTGAGATCCGATTCTCTCGCTACATTTCCCTATCCGCGCTGACCCGACCCTTAATAAATTACTGTGATTGTACTCCTAACACACACACACACACACACACACACACACACACACACACACACACACACACACACACACACACACACACACGTGATTGGCAGCCTCGTGTGGCAGGGTTGGGAGGGGGATGCCACAGATTGGATTATTTCCCTCCAGATGGTGTATTGCCTGTGATGTGTATCCATATGTGATTGCTCTATTGGGGAGAGAGAGAGAGAGAGAGAGAGAGAGTGGCTAGAATAGAGGCGTGTTTTACGTTTGATGTATATCTGTATTTGTTTGATGATGTTGATGATATACTACTACTGCTTCTACTACTACTACTACTACTGCTACTACTACTACTACCACTACAAGTAATAATAATCCATCCATCCATCCATCATCCAATTCTTCGTTGCCCCATGAGGAGCTTAGAAGCCCGGGGCTAGGCAATTCGGTCCTGACATTTAAGATGAGAGTGACCAGCCTCACTCATCCCTGAGTGGCATTACATGAGCAGTAACCCCAACCACCCCTTGGATATAAACCTTCTCCGGCTCAATCCTATTGGAGCGCTGTAATTACCCACTAAACTTAATAATAATAATAATAATAATAATAATAATAATAGTAATAATAATAACAATGATCATGGTAAGTACATGCGTACATACATAAACACACACATACATACGTAAACACACACACACATACATCCATACATACATTACATTCATACATACACACACACCCCAGAGTGAACTGACTTAATAAACAAGGTCGGCTGAACCAGATTAGTGTATTACAATTTGGGGTAAACTTGGACCTTTCTAAATTAATTACTGTCTCCTGAATTTGGGTTATATTTAATTATTTGTCATGGTCCTGATATTTGAGCCATAAAATTTTGAGTGATTTTTAGTCCCTTACGGCATCCTTTGTGTATAGAATTAACTGAATATATATATATTTTTTATGTTTAGTGCAATGAAAGTCAGGTAACAGTTTATTCATTAGGATTTTGGAGAGGGACGCCTTCTCGTGGTGGCACTCATATAACGCGGGGGTCTGAACTGCCTGGCTATACGAACGCCACTCAACACTCTCCCTGTCCCCAGAAAGGAGGATGGTGAACTGCGAGAGGAGGGCGACTTAAGCCTGCAGTCCGCGGGGTTCACTTTATATTTGAACCCACAACTACCCACTACCATTCATAAGTGCTTCTAATTTTCAGGGCGAGAGTGATAATTATTTTGTGTTCAGTTCGGCATGGTATTTTTTAAGGAGACAAATATTATCATTATATAGAAATCGGAAGTGGTGAATGGAAAAAAAATAATCTTACAGTCATAGGAAGATTTATTACTATTTTGTGGAATATTTAAGGATCAGTGTAAGTGATATTTATTTGCGATAGTTTGTTGAGGCAGGTTTTTGATATTCAGGTTTTTCCAACATATAAAAAGAGGAAAGTGTTATCATTATATTTACGTCGACATTTTACTGCTTTATTTATATGTAGAAATTTTAATAACACGATGAAAGATGAACAGTTAATAGAGAAAATTATGCGAGATCTGATGAAAGACTTACATTGAAATATTTGAGAAGGTTGTACCATGGATGATAAAAGATTTGCTGCTAAATGATGGAGAAATTTGTCCCATTTTGTGCCATTTTGTATACACCTCTGGCCAGCAGTTCCTGTACACTTTCTGAACAATGGAGAAACCTGTACCATTTTTTCGTACACCTCTGACCACCAGTTCCTGTACACTTTCTCCTCACCGTGACAAAGCTAATGAGATTTTGCCGGGTTAGTCAGCAGTAATGAAGAGGAGAGGAAGTTCGCTCCATTAGTTCGGAAACCTGCGAGTGTCAGCGATATTTTGACGGCGACTGTGCGTTTCGGCTTTGGATAACGGGAGGTCGTCATTGAGTGTGTGTGTGTGTGTGTGTGTGTGTGTGTGTGAGAGAGAGAGAGGGAGAGAGAGAGAGAGAGACACACACACACACACACACACACACACACACACACACACACACACACACACACACACACACACACACACACACACACGCACACAGCAAGAGTATTATTAAGCAGAGTAGTTTCCAAAGATGAAAGTTTAACCAGAATTATCGGCCATAAATACGCTGACTAGATAGAGTGTTTGTGAGCGTGTGGTGTGGAGAGGGTGGTGTTGTGGTGATGAGTAGGCGTTTGTGCTCAGTTTGTGTCCACCTGTTGTGTCTGCGGGGCCTGGTCGGTGGTGGAGGGGGGGGGATGAGGAGGAGGAGGGGCTGGAGGAAGAAGAGGAGGAGGAGGGGGTGCTGGTGGCTGAGTTCTTGAGGTAATCTGTCTTAAATGATGGTGGTACGATTAGGGTTTTTGCAGAGAAGAGTTTGATGAATGAAATTTATTTAATGATATCCTTCACTGATCTTGCACTGACGTCACCAAAATACCCCTGCTAATGAGACAGCCCCAGCGGGTATTCAGTATGGACGGTGGGTACTGGTGCTGATGTGGTGATATGTGGTCTGTGGTACGTAGGCAACTGGCTGTCAGACCCATAAAGAGAAAGGGGTTAGAGAATAATGGAAAGGAAGGGAAGGAAAGGAAAGGAAGGAAGGAGGAGAGAGAAAAGTCCTTGCAGGTGAAAGAGGAGAAAGTAAGAGGGATGAGAGAGAGAGAGAGAGAGAGAGAGAGAGAGAGAGAGAGAGAGAGAGAGAGAGAGAGAGAGCAAGGTCAGCAGTCGCCTCCAGCCTCCCTCAGTTCCTCCTTACTCCACCTACTCCTTCTTATCTCCTGCTTCTCTCTCTCTCTCTCTCTCTCTCTCTCTCTCTCTCTCTCTCTCTCTCTCTCTCTCTCTCTCTCTCTCTCTCTCCGCTATTCGTGTCCCTCACCTTTTCCTCACCTGTTCTCTCTCTCTCTCTTTTTTTTTTTTTTTTTTTTTTTTTTTTTCATGCCTGAAGCCCCTCCCTCTCTCTCCCGTTATTCTGCTCACGCCAGCTTTGTCTCTGTCTCCCTCCCTCTCCCCCTCTCTCTCTTCCTCCCTCTCCCCCTCTCTCTCTTCCTCCCTTTCTTCCTCTCCTTCTCCATCTCTCTCTGTCTCTGTCTTCCCTCTCCCTTTCTCTCTGTCTCTTTCGCCCTCTCCCTCTCTCTTGGTCTCTCTCTTCCTTCCTCCCTCTCTATTTTCCTCCTCCTCCCTTTTTCCATCTTCCTTCCTAATCTTCTCTCTCTCTCTCTCTGTCCCACCCACCCTCCTTTCCTCCCTCTCTTTTCTCTCTCTTCCTCTCCGTCTCTTCCTCCCCCTCCTGTCTTGTCCCCTCCCACTCACTGCATCTCCCCACTTCCCTTTCCTCCCTCTCTCCCCTTCTTCCTTGCTTTACCGCCATTATCGTCTCATAGAATTAGATATCATAGGACCACTGGGACTGCTGTTTGTTTTCCTTTGTATTCCTCTCTCTCTCTCTCTCTCTCTCTCTCTCTCTCTCTCTCTCATTACTCTTCCTTCTCCCTCACTCTTCATTCCCTTGTCCCTCCCTCTCCCTCCCTTTGTCTCTCCCTCCTGTCCCCCATTTCTCCCTCTTCCTCTCTCTCACTCGTTCTTCATCTCCCCCTTCTCTCTCCCTCCAATCACATAGGCAAAGGAAGGAAGATGAAGGGAGGATTGAGGAGGTGAGAAGGACGGAATAGAAGAAAGAAAAGTGAAAGTGAAGAGGCGGAAGGAAAGGAAGAGTAAGAAGAAGAGGGAGAGAGGGAGAAGAGAGGAAGAGGCGAAGGGAGGAAAATGAGCGGAAAGAAAAGAGGAGGAAAAGGGACTGGAGAGGAAAGGAAAGTTAGGACGAATTCGTGGTGTTTGGAGGAGGAAAGGAAAGACGGAAACCAGGTACAAAAACAAGGAAGTAAGGAAGAGGAGAGAACGTGTGCAAATGAGGTGGAAGGAGAGGCGTGGAGAGGGAGGGGAGCAACTGGAGAGGAGAAGGAGGGGAGCAATGGGAGGGGGAGAGGGACGGGAGGGAAGGGGAAGGGGAGAGGGATGGAGGGGAAGCGGAGGAGGGAACATTGACCAAAGAGAGGGAAGTTAGGAGAGTTAGAGAGAGGGGAGAGTGAGGGGAGGGGAGGAGGAGGAAGAGGGATAGAAAAGAGACACGTACAACTATGCCGTATTTCATGACCATCTTCTATTTAACCTACTCTACCTTCTTGAATAAATTTTTTCTCTTCTTACTAACCACCACCTTTAAAAAGTGAGATGGGAGACAGTGAGAGAGGGGAGGGGACGAGGAGGGGGAGGGGAGGTGAAGGGAGGGGAAGGGCAAGGCAATGAAGCCATACGAGGGCAAGAGGGGGGGGAAGTGTGCTCGGAATGGTGAGGGGGAGGAGGGGGTGAAAAGGGGGGGAAGAGGGAGATTACTTGGAATGAGAGGAGGGGATTACACAGGAAAGCAAACAGCAACAGACCTTATGGTCCTTTCGAGGCTGCTTGTTAGAGAAAACTATGACTACAAGATCTAACTCTACATGCTGAAGGATAAGGATAGTAAAGCAAGAAGGCTCCTCCCACCACCAAACCCTCCAGGAAAAAGTGAGAAAAACCACCATGCAGCATAGAAAAACTGACATGGAAATTTTATAGGAAACACTGGAAAGGAAAAGTCACATTCTATAATACTTTGTCTATAAGCTGCCAAATTGAGTAGCCTGAAAGAGAAAGTAAACAAATAAAATAATAGTTACGGCATGACATTATAAATCGGTACATTGAGTTAATGGGAAGTCTGTGGACATAACGTGGAAGCTACACACTGCACAGTGTGGATGTTTAGGGGTGGTGCGGCAGCCTTGCCTGGCGCTTTTAAGGTAGGCAGCAGTCAGTCAGGCCCTAGCTCCGTTCGCTCCACTGAGACAAGGAACTCTCCCATGTGGGACAAGTACACAAGTTTCATCCTGAAGCAGTGACCCCTGGTACATTAAAAAAAATCCCGATGGTGGTCGCTTGACTAACAGGGACCCTCAGTGATCCACAGCCCATCACAGGTCGAAAGTAAAAGTAGTGACCGTTAACTCAGGGTTATCTGTGCAGATCCTAATCTGTGCTTATATTGCTTTGTTTGCACTGAATAAATTGTATAATAACGTGACACAACACTATGTACGGGTACGTTGTTTATGGGGTGTCTTGTAGACAAAAGGGGCATGAATTTACATGTACCGTAGCTATAAAAGCAAGTTATTCGGACAGAAAAAGAGTCAGCTGAGGATTCTCGTGCAAATACTTGTCTAATTTGTTTTTGAATGTCTCAATTGAGATACTGTTCACGGTATCTGAGGGTAATCTGTTCCAGATATTTACAACTCTGTTAAAGAAGAAGTATTTTGCTTCATGGGAGGATGGGGAGAAAGGGAAGGGAAGAGGGTAGGGAGGAGGATAAAAGAAGAAGGGAAGAAAGATAAATGGAAGTAAATAAGAAGTACAGGGAGGAGGTAAGTTGGTCCTAAACGAAGCTATCTGTCGGGGGAAAAAAATAAAAAACAGATTCTGAATTCTGCCAAAGATTTAACCAACGTGGGAGAGAGAGAGAGAGAGAGAGAGAGAGAGAGAGAGAGAGAGAGAGAGAGAGAGAGAGAGAGATGGGGTGAGAGAGGTCAAGCGATAAACATGGAAGGAGGAAGGTGCTTGGGGGAGGGGAAGAGAGGCGAGGGGGGAGGAAAAGGGGAAGGAGAAGAGGAAGGAGAGGGGTGTGGGGAGTGAGAGGGATTGGGAAATAGAAAGACAAGTGGGAGGGGAAGGGAAAGGCAGGGAGAGGGGGAAGAGGGAAGAGGAGAGTGTGGGATGAGAGAGAAGGGGGAAAGGATTCGGTTGGTATGCATGAGGGAGAGGAGGAGAGAATGGCAATGAGTGAGAGGGGAGAGAGGAGGGGAGATGGGGTAGAGGGGAGTGGAAAGAGGAAGTGAGAGGGGACAGAGGTCAGCCGGTAAGCTTGAGTGGGAGGGGGAGAGGGGAGAAGGGGGAGGAAAGAAGAGGGGTGAGGGTGAGAGGAAGAGAAGGGGTGATGGTAAGGGTGAGAGATGGAGAAGGGGAGGGGAGCAGAGTTGGGAGCTTGGTGCAGAGGTGAAGGGTGTCTGAAGGGGAGAGGGGTGAAGAAGGAGAGGGGAGGGGAGCAGAGATGGTGGATAGAAGAGTGAAGGGGGGGAGGGGAAGGGAGTAGGGTGGGTAGGGTTTTCTGGTGGAGTGAGAGGGAGGGAGGAGTGAAGAGGGGGAATGAAAGGGGGAGGGGAAGGGAGAGGGGAGGAGGGGGAGGAGGAGGTGAAAAGGAGGAGGAATGAGGGGTTGGGGTGGCTAGTGGGGTGGGGTGAGGTGAGGGGGGGTGGGGGTGAGTGGTGGGATGTGAGTGGACCGGTTGGACTTGGAAGCCAGTCTGGAGTTGACCCTCCCTTGGCCGGTGTGTGTGTGTGCGTGTGTGTGTGCGGGGCTAACCTCTGTTCACCTTTCACTCAGATTTACTCACCTGAACCTAAATTTACTCATATACTCACCTAAACTCAGATATTTAACTATGCTTCTATTTATTCTCTTTGCATTTCCTTTACTCATATTTACTCTATTATTTCCCCTGTTTTGACTCTTATTTTCCTCCTGTCCTCTTAACATATTCTCAGTCACTCATATTAACTCAGTCACCGATGTGGGTAAGTTAGGATACACAGGAGAGAGCTAGATTTTTTTTTTCCTCTCTCTCTCTCTCTCTCTCTCTCATTTTGCACTGCACAGAACCCATCTTTAGGGAGGCTGGTTCTGTGTCGCCTGAAAAGTTAGAGAAGACACAGAATTCAGGCTTTTTCTTCTATATCCCTCCCGCCCAATTTGATCCACTTCTCACAGTGGATCAGCCACAGTCACTTACGGGCTTATTCTCTTCTATTTTACTCTTATTCATGTCTTTCTCACATTCTCAGGCCTATTTGTCGTGCTCCCTTCACTGTTATACATTGCTACATCTTATTCACATTCACTCTGCCATTTTTTTTTTTTCATTTTACTAATATTCACTCATGTCTCATTATTCATGCTCATTTCTCTCCACATTCAGTAATCTGCCACTTTCACGTTCACCTTATTCATTTACTCAGCTACTCATCATAGGCATTTCTGATTCATTCACTCATTTTTTCACTGTATTCAATAACTTTTCAAAACACACATAGCCACGTCTAATATATTCATTTTATTCATCGGGACTGTAGGGTTTTACGGCATGATGTATCGCCAGTGTATGCAGCAGTCATATTGCTCTTAACTCTCTCTCTCTCTCTCTCTCTCTCTCTCTCTCTCTCTCTCTCATTAACCCCCCATGGTTTCCCTAGTGTCACTCTCCCCTTTCACCATCACGCACTTTCCCCCCTGACCTCTGGCTTTCACTGAGCTTGCCCCTTCCCTCCTCTCCCCCTTTTCCTCCCCCTTTCCCCTTTCCTCTTCCCTCTTCCTCCAGTTTCCTCCTCTCACCCACTTTTTCCTTTTCTCCCTCTTCCCTTTTCTTTCCTCCCCCCCTCCTCCCCATTCCATTCCCCTCTTCTTATTCCCCTCTTTTCCGTCACACACACCCTCTCTCTTCTTTCCCTTTATTTCCTCTTCCTTTTGCTCTTCCTTCCTCTTTTTGCGATCACTTCCTCCTCTCTTCTTTCCCTCCTCTGTCTCAGTTTTTCCCTCCTCTTGTTTCCCCGTAGACTCAATTCGCCTCATGACCCCACCTGTTCTAATTATCTCACCTTTATTACCTCACCTTTATTGCCTCACCTGTCCTAATTACCTCACTTGTAATTGCTTCACCTGTCGTAATTACCTCACCTCTTAATTAACTCACCTGACCTGACTCACCTGTTCTTACGTTTCCCTCACCTCTTCCACCTTCACCTAAACACTCACCTCCACCCACTTCTCCACCTCCACCCACTTCTCCACATCCACCCACTTCTCCACATCCACCCACACCTGACCACACTTCCACCGTCACGTCCACGGCTATTCCACCACCTCGACACTTTCACCTTCTCTTCAGTTCACCTCACTTTCACTTCATTTCCCTCATTTGAGCCTCAGTCACCTCACTCTCATTCTCCTCATTTCCTCTTCAGTAACCTCATTTCCTCTTAGATATATGGAGGCAGCGAGAGTGGAAATGAAGAAGTTGTGGTAATGAAGGGGTTAATTACTTCATTTCCATTTAGTCATCTCATTTCACCCCCCACCCTCTCTTTTGTAATAACGATGGTCTTGTCACGCATCTTATTTTCTCATCTCTCGTTTTCACCTCATTACTCACTTCACTTACACCTCACAAACACCTCATTTCCACTTCACTTTCACCTCACTTTCACCTCACTTCACCCTCCCTGTGGCAGCACACCTTGCTCATTATCACCTGCCACTCACCTGTATTGTCCCACTCTCCCTCACTTTCATTTGTCAACCTGATGCTCTATTTTGCCTCGCCCTCACCTCACTATCACCTCATATTCACCTCATCTCTTGCTCTTATTTACTAACAATCATCGTCTCATCTCCATTCACCATTATTCACTTTCATTCATACCATATTCAACAGCTGGTACTCACTTTCATTACTTCATTCTTATTCATATTCACTTTCTTCACTCGTGACTCTCCTTTTCTTCATTCTTATTCAGTCATTCAGTCTTATACATTTTCAGTCATATTATCTACACACATCATCCATCACATAACCCTTCATCACATCCCACATCAGTCACATCATTGTCACATTATTTAGGTTTTTCATAACACACTTCCACCTTCCGTTAGTAACCGTGACACATTTTCATTCATTCACTCACCCTTGCCCCCCTTTTTCACGCTCCCATTCATCCTCATTCACCCTCACCCTCATTCTTCACGCCCTCACTCACCCTCACCCCATTCTTTCCTCACACCGTACTCGTCCCCATCACCCATACTTAAACACTCACCCACATGACGTTCACATTAACCTTTCTCACCATGCGGAGCTTCACCTTGCCTGTCTTGCCCTTCCCGTCCCTCCCCTTCCACTCCTCCTTCCTTTTCTTTCCTTCTACCCTTCCTCTCCCCATTCTACCCTTCCTCTTCCCTTCTCTCCCCTACGACTTCGTCCCCTTCCTCCTCTTTCACCCTTCCGTTTCCCATCAATCACTTTTTTATCTCTTTCTGCACTTCTCTTTTCCCTTCTTCTTCCACAACTAGTCTCCTCTTCCTTATCCTCCCCTGCTACTCCTTCCCCATCCCCTCATTATCTTCCCATCCCTTTCCTACCTCCTCTTCCCCTCCTTTTCCACTCCTCTTCTCCTCTTCATCATCCTCCCACTAATAATCTTCATCCTTCTCTTCATATCTCATTCAGTCCCTTTTCTCTCTTCATATCACCCTCCTCCTTTCCCTCTTTTCCTCCCCATTTTGCAAGATAACACCCCTATGCTTATCACCCCTCTATCAGTGCTAATATAGGTGATAGCAATAGGGGGATAAGCACGCCAGGGGCTTATCCAGCAAGGGGTAGGAGGGGTGGGGGAGAGGCTTGTGGTCGTGAAATGGTGTTGACAAGAGATAAGAATGCAAAAAGTGATGGAATAAGTGGTGATAGAAATAGACAAAAGAATCTGGAAATTGGAAAGTGGATTAAATGGTGATAAAAATGGACTGGAAGAATGTGAGAGCTGGAAGACTGACTCACTGGTGTTTCGAAAAGAGTGATTATTCAGAAAAGAATATTGCAAAAGAAACACTAGCGAAATGAACAGGAACTCTGACCACGTGACTAAAATTATGACAGAAGTGGAAATAAGTGTCAGAAAAACAACCATAATTACTAGAGGAAAGTAAGAAAACAAGAACACGATAACTAATAATGGAAAATGTGAAGTAGGTGAAGCATAGAGAAGGAAAAAATATATAAACCAAAAGAAAACGAAAATAACCACTAAAACTCCAGTAAGAAAAAAATTTAAAAAAAAGGTGGAACAGTAAACCAAATAAAAAAAAAATCGAAAAAACATGATGCACCCCAATGAAAAAAACAAAAAACAAAATGAAAATCAGATCTTATTGCATCGTTCACCTTCACCTAAAGCAGAGGGGAACAAGGAAGGACAAAAAAAGAAAAGTGTGTGTGTGTGTGTGTGTGTGTGTGTGTGTGTGTGTGTGTGTGTGTGTGTGTGACAGACAAACGAAGAACGTCAGACTTGGCTTCTTACAACAAACACTTAATGTATTTTATTTTAATCATGAAACTAAATGGCTAAGCACATAGTCATCTCCGCAGCTATCCTAACCTCGTCATCTCACTCTCCCCTCGCTCTCTCCCCTCTCCCTCTATGATTTTACCAATATCCCATCGTAAGTTGTTTGGGATTGAGTTTGTGTGTGTGTGTGTGTGTGTGTGTGTGTGTGTGTGTGTGTGTGTGTGTGTGAGTGTGAGTGAGCGAGTGAGTGAGGTGGATGAGTGGGTGTAGATGAGGAGGGCTTGGTGGTTGTATGGTGTGGTGTGGTGTGGTGTGGTGTGGTGTGGTGTGGTTATGGTGTGTGGTGTGATGTGGTATGTCGTGGTTGTGGAGGTGTTTTATTTTGTGGCAACCTTAGATAGTGTGTGTTGTGGTTGTAGTATATGGTGTGTGTAGTGGTTATGGTGTGGTGTGAGGTCGTGAGGTTGTGGTGGTTATGGTGTGGCTTGTGGTTGTCGGACTGTGGTAGCTTTTGTGGTAGGGCTGTGGTGAATTGTGGTGTTGCGCGCGGTGGAATTGATGTGTGTGATAGAGCCTGTTAGTGTGTGAAATTGGCCAATCACGATACCTCTCCCCGGGGGCGTCTGGGTGGGGTGTGTTGGGGTGCGTTACCTCCTCCTTAGCCTCACATCTCACTCCCTTTCATCATGTCCCCCACCTCACTTTCATCATGTCCCTCACCTCACTTTCATGTCACTTCAGCTGCATCTCGCTCTTTAGTATTTGTTTAACCTTAATGTTATTGTATTCAGTCATTTCACTTGAATGTCACCTCAGCATACTTCACTTTCATCATGTCTGTCATCTCACTCTTCATGTCACTTCACCACACCTCACTTTCAATATCCATCACCGTATTTTTGACACTGATCATTTATTTTCCCGTCACTTGTACCTGACACTTCATTTTTGTCACTTCACTCATGTCATTCCGCATATCCTCGACTCAGTCACCACACATTAGCAGCCTCACTACGTCTTAACTTCGTAGAGAGTCGGTGAAAGGAGAGAGCCCTGAGGAACACCACTAATAATAGCTTAAGAAAAAATACAATAGCTGTAGAACGGCCAGAAAGGAAGATTGAGAAGGCACAGAAGGATAGAAACTCTGGGATGTCTGTCAGAAGCTTACATTTGCACCAGACCCTACAGTGACGAGGAAACTGAAAAAGAATGTAAGATTAAGTGATGCCTCCATGACGGAATCCCTACTGACGGACAGAAAGGAGGTTCTTCAAACTCTCCTTGTTGAGGATATACCAAAAGCCTGTATCAGTACGAGAGATCAATGCAGTTAGGCAATAGTTTGAGAATTTGATGTGGCCACCTTCATCGGGGCAGCGTTAGTAAGAACAAATTTCCAGAAAAAAAAAAAAAAAAGTGGACAAGCTGACAGACAGAGGCGAAAAGAGTTTGCTTGGCCAGATGTCAACAAGGAAGCACTGTTCTGGAGGGACGTAATCAAAACTGTACACTTGATTAGTGATGCACGCCAGGAAGGTCAGCGAGTGCATCGTTAATAGAAATCTTAATGTCAGGGTTGCGGAAGTCAGATGGGGAAGGAGACGAAGGAAGAGCACTGAAATTGTTCAAAGGGGAGTTAAAGGTAGAAGTGTTAGCAGTGGCCAGGCTTACCAGAAAAGGAAATGGTTAACGGTACATAGACATCTGATAATAAAAGAAGAAAAGAGGAAGACGAGAGGAACTAAGTTGGGATACGATAAGCTAGGATAGATAGAGAACTGAGCAGCATAGGACAAACTAGGCTAGGTTTGGTTAGAAGTAGGTAAAGTAAAAAGATTGCTAGACTGAATTATGATAGGATAGGTTAGAAAAGACCTCAGCAACGAAGGATATAGTGGATTAGAATTAGTTAGGGATAGAATGAAATAGAATAGGATGGCATGGCTTCGAATAGGTTGTTAGGTTAAAGTTACTGGCCTCACGTGAAACAGCAACCACGCCTGACTGCTCTGTGTGGCTTCTCAGTGCCAGAAACCCTACCAGAACAGTAATGCAAGGGGAGCGGAGGCGGGGCAAAGGAGCTGCTGTCATACGTGGGGGTAACGGAGGGAGGTGTCATACGTGTCGCGTCCTTCCTCATGTAGTGTTTGTAGTGTTGCTTCCGTCATATCGTCCTTTCAGTATTTTTATATCTTCCTTCCTTCCTTCCTTCCTCCCTTCCTTCCTTCCTTCGTTTTCTCTTTCTTTCCTTACGTTATTTTTCGTCCTTCTC
>NC_137027.1:10960149-10992649 GCF_032717465.1 Coenobita brevimanus
GTGTGTGTGTGTGTGTGTGGAGGTAGAGTAGTGGTGAACGAACCCTGGCGCTGCTGTAGTGGGGGTGGGGGTAGTATGACGCTTCCTCCCCCTCCCCAGCATTCCCTCCCCTCTCCCTCGCACTTCCTCCCCTCTCCCTCGCACTTCCTCCCCTCTCCCCAGCTCTCCTTCCCCTCTCTCCAGCACTGCCCCCCTTCTCTATCTCCTTCCATACTCTCCAACACCCTCTCCACTCATCCAAACTTCCTCTGATCTCCCTCCCCACTCACCAGCACTCTCTCTCTCCTCCAAACACACACACACACACACACACACACACACACACACACACACACACACACACACACACACACACACACACACACACACACACACACACACACACACACACACACACACACACACACACACACACACACACACACACACACACACACACATCCATCACTCTCCTATAATGCTTTTAGAGTGTGTTGTATTTCGCTTTAAGGAAACTGTTCTTAATGAAAAGAAGGTAGGAGGTATGGCATTTCATTTCCCCCTCGCTAAACAATCCTCTTTCCTTCCTTCCTTCCTTCCTTCTTCCTTCCCTCCCTCCTTTCCTCCAACACTGTACTCTTCCCTTGATGCTAGTGGTGGGCGTTCGAGTTAATTTTAAACATAACTGTACGCACTGAAAGGGAGGTTGAGGCAGGGAGCAGGGGGTGAGGGTAAGGGGAGAAAATAGGTAGGGAGAGGTATGCTGGTTCCTCTTCCCCCTCCCCTCTCCCTGTCCTCCCTCCTCTCTCCTCTTCTCTCCCCTCCCCCTCCCATTTCCTCCGCTCGTCTCCCAGTTCTCTCCCGCTTCCTTCATCTTTAGTCCATATCCCCCTCCCTTCCTCTCCCTTCGCCTTCTCTTCCCTCACCTGTTTCTCCTCCCCCCTCCCTACCATCCTCCTCCCTTCCTTTCCCCAATACGCCCCCTCACGTCGCCCCCCTCCCTTCCCCTCCCCTCCATTTCCCTCCCCTCCCCTTCCCCCACAAACCCATTCCCCCCCCCCCCAGGTCCTGTTCCACTCCAGTGATGTTCGATTCAACTCGAAGCATAACTGTTTTTACTGAAAGGAAGCTGGGGGCAGGGGGGTGAGTAGGGGCAGGGGAACAGGTAGGGGAAGGCATTTGAAGGGGGGGAAGGGTAAGGAGAGGGGAACAGGTAGGGGAAGGCATGGGAAGGGAGGAGGGAGAGTAAGGAGGAAGGCAAGGAAGAAGGGGAGAGAGATAGTTAGAGGCGAGGGGAGGGGGGACGAGAGATGGGAAGAGGGGAGAGGAGTACAAAGGAATACAAAGGACAGCAAACAGCAACAAGCCCAATGGTCCTTTCGATGCAGTGACTATGATATCTAATACTATGAGATGAAGATGAGGAGAGCAAAGCAAGAGGGAGAAAGGGAAGTTAAGGAGGGGGTGAGGTAGGGGTAAGAGCGAGGTTGAGAGAGACCAAGGTAGGGGGGAAGAGAGATGGGGGAGGTGAGGGAAGTGGGGGAGGAGAGGTCGGAGAAGACGTGGAGAGGAAGAGGAAAAGAAGAAGACATGGAGAGGGAGAAGAAAGGTAGGAGGAGGAGAGAAAAGGGAGAGGGAAGACAAAGGAAATGAGAGGTGGGGGAGGCGAGAGGAGAGGGAAGAGAGGAAGACATAGAGAGGGGGAAGACAGGGAGGGAAAGAAGGAAGAGATATACAGGCAGGAGAGGGGGCTGAGGAAGAGGGAAAGAGAAGTAAGGGAAGACGAGAAAGGAGGAGGAGAGGTAGGGGGAGGAGAAAGAAGAGGTAGGGGAGACACGGGAGGGGATTGAGGAGAGAGTAAGACCGGGGAGGGCGTAGAGGGGAGGAGATAAAGGAGGGGAGGGGAGGAAGTAAGAAAGGTAAGGGGAGGCCTTGGGAGGGGAGGGGAGGGAAGGGTAGGGGAGGTGAGGTAATAGGAGGGGAGGGAAGGGTAGGGGAGGTGAGGTGAGAGGAGGGGAGGGGAGGTGAGATGAGGGGAGGGGAGGGGAGAGGAGAGGGGGGACTGACTTTTCAACTTCTCTGTTCTCACCACCCGCTTTCTCTGGCAGGATGAACAAGGCCTCTAGGGGCGCACTCTCACGGGGCAGAGGAAATGTTAAGGGGAAGACAGTGAAGGAATCTAGTGAATAACTGGTGAATAAATGACAATGACTGCATGACCAGGCGGTGATTGAAGGAATAATTGATATACCCCTTCACTGCGATGTTCTACTTATCTCCCTACTACCCAGCGATTATTTATTTATTTATTTTATTAATTCTGGGGGGCCGACAAAGACTTAATTAATGAAGGAGTTAATTAAGACTGTATCTAACCCTCTTCAGTTTCAAAAATCCACTTCAGCAAAAAATCATGGCCTGAAGCGGGGATATCATGACTGAACCCATCCTTACTCAAGCCTTATTTTTTCCATGAATGTTAGATAAGTTCAACGGATGGAAAGGATACTCGCCTAATTCCAAAGCTGACCCAGGACGCCTTCGACAGAAATAAATAAAACGAAATAAGGAAATAAAGAAATAATTGCTCAGGTTTTCTTATCGCCAGTCAGCTCTTAGGATGAACGTCAGCTGGAGAGGGATTAAAATTAACTCTTGCTGTGACCTTATCTTAGGGTTCATCCAGGCTGACTGATAAAAAGACGCCACTCATCTTCCTTCCCTCCTTCCTTCCCTCCCTCCTTCCCAGCCTCCATCTCTCCCTCCCTCCTTCCCATTCTTCGTCTCTCTCTCTCCCCCTTCCTTGGTCACTCCCTCCCTCCTTCTCTTTCTCCATCTCGTCCTCCATCCCATCGTCCCACATTCAGTCTTTCCCTTCCTTCCTTTCTTCGTTCGTCTCTCCCTCGCTCAGTTTTTTCCCTTCCTTCCGCCCCTCCTTCCTTCCTTTGTCTCTCCCTACCTCCCTCCTTCCCTCAGTCTAACTCCATCCCTCCCTCCCTCCCTAAGTCTCTTCCTCCTCCTCTCCCTCCTGGTTTTCCATTATTGTATTCTCGATGTTTACCCTTAGTATTTGGGTGAGATGGCTGAAACAGGATCATCTATCTGTCTATCTACCTGTCTATTTGTCTACCCATCTATCTATCTATCTATCTATCTATCTTTCTTTATCCAGACACCTTCATCCCAGGCTTCATTCAAGGAGGCCAATAGAAAGTCACTCATTTTTTTTTTTTTTTCATCAGCATCCTCCCTCCTCCCCACATTCCTCCCTTCCTTGTGAACCCTTCCAGTTTATCGTTCCATCTCGATCTTCCATCCCTAATCATTTCCTCTTTAATATTTTGTCACCTTCTTTCCCTTTTTTCTTGTTTTCTTGCTTACTGCCTTCCCTCCTTCCTTCGTTGTTCCTTCCCTGCTTTCTTTTCTTCATTCCTTTCTTCCTTCTCTCCTTCCTTCCTTTCCTTCCTGGTCTGCCTTCATTTCTTCCACCCTCTCCTCCCTGCCTTTCTTCCTTCCCTTCCTTCTTTCCTCCTTCTTTATTTCCTTTCTTCCTTCCTAGACCTCTGTCTCCCTTCTTCCTCCTTCCCCTCCTTCCTTTTTCCCTTCCTTCCTCCCATCCTCATCCAATCTCCTATCACCCCTCATCTCCCTCTCTCCATCCCGTCCAAGCCACCGTCCCTCACCAACACTCTATCCTTCCATCTCGTCCTTCAACTTCCCCTATTCATTCCCCCATCAATTTCACTCAAATCCATCAATCCATCTCCAGTTTGAAGTCTCTCTCCTGAGCTGGAAAAAAAAAAAAAGACAAATTACCAGAATAAAAGAACTAGATGACCATTTTATTTTTTATTTATTTTTTATTTATTTTTTCTACCTTGAGACCATTTTTTTTTTCGACTTAGCAATGTTTTGGACTAGTCTGATTAGATGCAGCCTTCATTAACCCCTTCACTACGAGAGGTCTTTCCAAAATTAAGCAAAATTATCTATAATTAGCCACACAAGCAGTAATTATCACTGAACTGAACGTGTTAATAGAGGTTAATTAATGTTGTGATAGAGCCAGAAGAGTTAGTTGTGATGGTGGTTGGTGATGTGGCTGTAATTTTTTTTGATGTGGTGTTGATAGTGGTAGTGGTGGTTAGGTAATGGTGGGGATAGTGGTGGTGGTGGGGATAGTGGTGGTGGTGGGGATAGTGGTGATGGTGGTTGTAGTGGTGGTGGTGGGGATAGTGGTGATGGTAGCTAGGTAATGGTGGGGGTAGTGGTGATGGTGGTTGTAGTGGTGATGGTGGTTGTAGTGGGGATGGTGGCTGTGATGGTGGGGATAGTAATGATTGTGGTTAGATAATGGTGGGGGTAGTGATGATGCTGGTTGCAGTGGTGATGGTGATTGAAGTGGTGATGGTGGTTGTAGTGTTGATGGTTATAGTGATGATGTGATGCTGGCAATGGTGCTCAAACAGACTTCCGATCGTAAGAAGAAAGTCAATGAACGGAGGGATGTAAACTACCGGAAATGCACTACAGTAGACCCCATTACTTCCGTGTCATGGATTGTTCTGATGGGAGGATTGTTATACCCACATACAAAGGGTCCAAGTCGGGCCAAAACGGTTGTATTTTCTCCATAAACAGCATTTCCAGATGTATGAGGGTCGTGTCATACCTGGCTTTTGGAGACTTCGCAACCCCTTCTCCTTAGCATTTTATTTTGCTTATTACATCTCAGTTTACTCCTCTTTTGTTATTAATGTAAGCTGTGTCGAAAAAAAATAATTACAAGAGAATGCTATGGTGTAATGTGGAAAAAATCGCTAAGGAAAAGGTGTTACGAAGCCTCCTTAGATGTTTCCCCTGAGAACCTGGGCCGTGGAACCTGAAGTCAGCCCTTAGTGGTCGTGATGGTATGTGTTTGTTTATACTAGAGAGAGAGAGAGAGAGAGAGAGAGAGGGAGAGAATACAAAGCTGTTATGTGCAAAATCCCATGCTAAGGAAATATTGCCAGGAAGCCGCTTGAATCCACTAAAACACCGCCATCAATCTGTTACTACGAAACACCTCTCAACATTTAAAAATACATTCGTCAGGTGTGGCAAGAATAACCTAGTAAATAGCAACCATGATGGGGTTAAGCCAGACCCTAGTAGTCGTGATGGCATTAGGTCGGTGTCTATACTGGGAAGAAAAAACTCCTCCAGTCTCCCCTCCTCCCTCCTCCCCACACCATTATCCAACCCCTCCCTCCCGCTCGCCAGTGATGTCGATGCGAGAAGTGAGTGATCCAGACACCTTATCAAAGTCCCCCTATTTAATCTCCAATTTACGCTTTTCTAGATAATTTTCAGGAGAGCATTGTTTTTCCCTGTGTACTCTAGCCTTTGATGGGAGTGTAGGGTGCGTGGGATGTAGGTAAGTGTGGAGGAAGGAAGGGAAAAGTTAGAATGTTATCGTACCTTAGGCAGGGCACATATGCGAGAAGTGATCCAGTCAGGTTATAAAAATCACCCCATTTATCCTCTTATTTAAGCTTTTCTAACGTATTCGGGGATGCAGGTGAGGTAGGTATGTGGTGTCTAATTTGTGATGGGGAAGTAGAGTGCGTTGGAGAGACGTAGGTGTGGAGTAAAGTAGGGAAAAGCTGAAAGTCATCGCGCAGTAGGCAGGGTACACGCACACACACTCGCAGCTCACACTCAACTAGGGTGTGGGTCAGCGAGGCAGTTGTGATGTGGACTGTGTTTCACCCTAACGTCACTCTTCATCCCTGCACGCTAGAGTGACACCCCCCTCACCCTAACCGTGCGTCCTTCCCCCTTGTTAATGTGTGTTGAGTGAAGTGCTACCTCGCGGGAATTGGCAGCAACAAGTGATATGAGGGGAGTTAATGCGGGTGAGACAGAGGGAGGGCTAGGCTGGGGAGAGAGAGGGTGAGGTTGGGTTGCTGGGTCTTGTCTGTCCTGCATACCTACCTACCTTACTACATTCCTCCCTCCCTTCCCTGCCTCTTCCCTCTTCCTTCCTCTCCGTCTGTGGTCTCTCTTTTCCGACACTTAAGTTTCTGTGCCGGACTGTACGAAAAACACAAAGAAATGGTGCTAAAGTGAATGTGTCCCGTGGAAAGAGCCAAGGTGTCGGTCGCGTTTATTCGAAAGTGTTGTGGTGTTATCAGCTTCATACCTTCCTCCCTCCCTTCCTTTTCCCCATCCTCGCTCCGTCTGTACTCTTACCCTTAAATATCTCACCGTCGTACCAAGTTTGAAGACCAACCGTAAGAAAATGTCAAGGAAGTCGTGGTAATGATGATAAATGTTGTTATTGAAAGACGTGGATTGCTTTTGAAGGAGGAAGTCATACCGACCCCACGAACTTAATTTCTTTTCCTCCTCTCCCTCACGCCGTCTGTGCCCTTTTGTCCCCAGTACAGCATCGTCTTTGGCATGATTTGTGTCGAATCGTAGAAAACTACAAGAAAATGGTGATAATGTGGATGTGTTACTGTGGAAAGAAAGTTGGGCTGCGGGGTATCTTTGAAGTGCACAAAACAGCTTTACCTCTAACATCTTTCCTTATTCTTCACCTCCCTCTCCTCTCCATCCTGACTCCATCTGTGCCTTCATCCTAGTATACCCAATTTTTTTTTAGTTTTCTCAGCCGAATCGTACAGAAAGGATAAGAAAATGCTCGTACTGTGAATGTGGAAGTGTGGAGAGGGACTGAGGCAGGAAGGAGAGAATTGTGACGAGATTAATATTTCTAAATCCATTTATCCTCTCTTCACGGTAGCAATTGCCTATTTTATCCAATTTCCACATTAAATCATACAGAAAAAAAAAATCGCAAACTCGGATATGTAAGAGTGGTAAGTTAGGTGAATGTTGTTACGTTGTTAATATATGTCAATTTCCTCTTCCTCCACACCATCACACACACGTCATGCCCAGGACCTGTCGCATTGTTCAAAAATATCAAGAAAGTCGTATACTACCGATGTGTGGATGATAAGAGGAACTTGAGCAAGGAGTACATTGGGGTGAAGCTAATATGTCTACATTTTTTTGCCATATTATCCCTTTCTTCCAGTCACATAACTCTTTCTTGGGTAGGAGAAAGAGAGACTGGTTAGAGCTTGAAGTCAATTTTCGCTGACGGAGACTGGGTTCTGTATAGCCTGAGAGAGTAAAGAAAGAAAATCTAGCTCTAACCTGTCTCACTCTCCCAGTTAATATTTCCACTTGTCGTACCGGGCTATCTACATACCTTCTTCTCTTATACCGAGTGTCTGTCGAAATATACCGAAATAACATGAAAAATCATAATATTCGTTGTGTGTGTTGATACTTCGGAAATGAGTGTGTTGTGGCTGTGTTGTAATTTCTTTTTTCGTCTTCCCTCCTTTTTCCTTCCAATGCGTCTTTATCTCACCCAGTGTTAGTCGAATCCTACAGAAATTACACACAGAAAAATCGTCATATAGTGTAAATTTTGTGTGTGTGTGTGTGTGTGTGTGTGTGTGTGCGCGTGTGCGTGTGTGTGTGTGTGTGTGTGTGTGTGTGTGTGTGTGTGTGTGTGTGGCTATGTTAAGATATACCTCACCGTCCTTCCCTCATCTCTGTCACATACCTCACTGTCTCAACCATTCTCATGAAGCTAATCAAAATAAGGATGTGTTAGTACAGAAAAGGAACACATGAAGGGCTTTTCGAGTTGCGTGGTGCTGGTGTCTCTGTCTTAATAATCTCCTCTTCCTCCACAATGCCACACACGTCACGATTTTGCCAGTGTCTTTGTAGGGAAAAGAAAAATTGTCTTAAGATGATTGTGTGAGATCAAGGAAAAACTCTTGTCATATGCCTTCCTCTCTCTCACCCAGTGTCTGAGAGAGAGAGAGAGAGAGAGAGGGGGGGGGACTTGTTATAAAATGGATAAATCATTGTCTCTTGCTTCACATACCCTTGTCGCATCCAGTTTGTGTCGTCAAAAAAAAATAATAAAATAAAAAAAGATACCGGTACACTAGAAATAAAAATAAAAAAGCAAATGGCCACAAAATACGTACCATTAAATTTTCACTCTTGCCTTACAGTACTTCTGTCGTACCAGGCCTAGTAAATAAAAAAATAAAGATAATAGATAAATAGATAAATAAAATAAAAATGGAAGCCCTAGCGTTGAAATAAATAAATCCATAAATAAATAAATAGTTACAAAGTGAATATACTCGTGTGGAAAGGCATCTGGGAAGGAAGTGTGGGTTGGGATGAACTGCTTGGAAGGTTAAAATTCTATTGTATCGACTGCACGAAGGTTATTCAGGCAATCGCTAATTTTCTAAGTCTCAGTCTTCCCTTAGAACACGACCCGCATTGGTTTACATCAAGGTCCCTAATTTTGCTGCTGGATGAACGGAAAGTAGAAACAGAGGCTGCAAGGAAGGATGGGAAGGGGTGTGGAGGGGAGGGGAGGACGGGAAGGGGTGTGGAGGGGAGGGGAGGATGGGAAGGAGGGTGTGGAAGGGAGGGAGGGAAGCGAGTGTATCAGTGTGCCACATCCTTGCTGACATGAGAAGCTTCGTAACACATCTTCCTTAGCGACTTATTTTGCACATTACACATTTATTATCGTCTGGTATTGTAATAGAAACTCTGTCTATAATATAAAAAATAATAATAAAATAAAAACGAATATTAGGGTGTAAAATACATAAATCGCTAAAGAAAAGCTTAAAAGATACAAATGGCGCACGAAGCAAACATTAAGGTGTCAAAATGAAAAATAAATCGCTAAGGAAAATTTGCTAGGAAAATACGGTTCGGTGTGGAAAGGTAGTTTTAAGAAGACGAGGGAGGCTGGGGGGTGGGGGAGAGGCGGTTTAGTGTGAGAGGAATACAGTATTTCTCTCTCTCTCTCTCTCTCTCTCTCTCTCTCTCTCTCTCTCTCTCTCTCTCGTCCGTCCCATCTCTCACGTCTTATGTCTCACCGTTGTTCACTTTCTCTGTATTGTACTTATAAGCAACAATAGAATGTTGCTTTGGAAAGTGAGAGAGAGAGAGAGAGAGAGAGAGGGAGGGAGGGGGGGAGTTAGGTGTGTGACAGGAATATCTTTACTCCATCTGTCACCCCCACCACATACCTCTCTGGCGTATCCTGTTTATTTAAATCTTGCAAATAATAATAATAATAATAATAGTCCTGAGGTGAATATACAAGCGTAGGAACGTAGTTTGGAAGGTGATTTGACAATGAAAATAACAAATAGCATAAAATTAAACGTATATAATGTAGGAAATTAAATCGAGAAGGACATACATATATGAAAATACAAAAATAAAGTGGTAAAGAAGTGCATACGTGTAGGGAGGGAGCTTGGAAGGATTTGTGTGTGTGTGTGTGTGT
This sequence comes from Coenobita brevimanus, assembly GCF_032717465.1. NCBI lineage: Eukaryota > Metazoa > Arthropoda > Malacostraca > Decapoda > Coenobitidae > Coenobita > Coenobita brevimanus. Next base: position 10,969,529 of record NC_137027.1, read on the forward strand.
GTGTGTGTGTGTGTGTGTGTGTGCAAAGGAACAAATAGATGGTTGTAAAATAAACCTGTAGGGAAGGAAGCGGTTTTGAATGAGATCTTGGTGATATGTGACTGTGTGTGTGTGTGCGTGTGTGTGTGCGTTTAGGATATTGTGGCTGTGGAAGTTACCTACGCTGTCTCCAAGGGACGTACGCAAACACACGCAGACGTACCCGTGCCGTCTCGAGGAACACACACACACACAAAGCAGCCTTCATCTTTACCAATTTTTCCAAGCCTATCCACACTCGAATATATCCTACATCCAGGAAGAGAGAGAGAGAGAGAGAGAGAGAGAGAGAGAGAGAGAGAGAGAGAGAGAGAGACAGAGAGAGAGAGAGAAAGGGGGGGGGATTATTGACTTTTTACGTGTTTCAAATTACGTGGGTAAGGTCAGGAAGGAGATATATTTAATGGGTGAAAGAAAGGATTATAAAGTACATAAGAACGGATGCAATTAAGATGAGGAAAAAGAAAGACTTTTAATTAAGTCTAGCCGAGGGTAATCATGTCCTTAATAAAACTTACTCGAGGGAAAGTAAGAAATTTAAGACATAACCCCTTCAGACCCAAGACGTCCTTTCTATTAACCTTTTTATTTTGACTCGTAAAGAAACCAAAAATTACCTCTTAACCCCTCGACTGCGAAAAACCTCATTTATACTTCAGATCCTCGAGCGGTTTCAAAATTAAATCAAATGACGGTGACCTAACGTTCGTGGGTGAAAACATAACTTTTGAATTTTCACTTTTAGACTTCTAGGGGCAAATCTTTCCCTCAGCAGAATAAAATCTTGAGTGACGAGAAAATCTAACTTCTTCACTCACACAGGTAAATCTAATCATTTGCTTCATAATAATACGTTACTGTGTTGGCTAGTACTTGAGGTAGGGCAGGGGGGGAAGAATGCAACAAGGCCCTGAGTAAGGAGATCGGGTATAAGAGGGCAGACATGTTGGTATGCGAGGAGGTGTTGGGTAGGGTAGGGTGTGCGGGGAGGTGGTGGGTAGGGTAGGGTAGGGTATGATAGGGTAGGGTAAGGCAGTGTATGGTAGGTTAGAGTGCGCAAAGAGTTGTTGAGTAGGGTAGAGTGCGCAAAGAGGTGTTGAGTAGGGTAGGGTAGGGTATGGTATGAATGTGCGGGGAGGTGTTGGGTAGGGTAAGGTAGGGTAGGGTAGGGTAAGATTGGGTAGGGTAGGTTTGGGTAGGTTTCAGGGATTTTAAGCACGGTTTCTCGATAACCAACAGCACTTTAGTTTTCAGAAACCATTTTGTTTTTCGTGCCCTTTTTTCAATATAGTACCAACTTTAATTTGACTGCGATGACACTGGTTGCTTTGAGTTAAAAAATAAATAAATAAAATAACATAAAAACACCTACGGTAAATATAAAGACAAAGAATTTTATACAGGATTTAAGCTCAAGAAAGTTTGTAAATAAGGTCCCTGGGTCTTGGTGTGTGGGTGTGGGTGCCGGAATGCTGCTCTCTGGAGGCTAGCAAGTGTGTGTGTGCTCCCGGGTATCTGGTGCACCGTTGCGGTATCATGAGAATAGTAAGTATTGTACCATTACTATATCGGGAGTGTTAAGTAGTTCACCATTGCAATATCGGGAGTGTTAAGTAGTTCACCATTGCAATATCGGGAGTGTTAAGTAGTTCACCATAGCAATATCGGGAGTGTTAAGTAGTGCACCATTGCAATATCGGGAGTGTTAAGTTGTGCACCATTGCAATATCGGGAGTGTTAAGTAGTTCACCATTGCAATATCGGGAGTGTCAAGTAGTTCACCATTGCAATATCGGGAGTGTTAAGTAGTTCACCATTGCAATATCGGGAGTGTCAAGTAGTTCACCATTGCAATATCGAGAGTGTTAAGTAGTTCACCATTGCAATATCGGGAGTGTTAAGTAGTTCACCATTGCAATATCGGGAGTGTTAAGTAGTTCACCATTGCAATATCGGGAGCGTTAAGTAGTTCACCATTGCAATATCGGGAGTGTTAAGTAGTTCACCATTGCAATATCGAGAGTGTTAAGTAGTTCACCATTGCAATATCGGGAGCGTTAAATAGTGCACCATCGTTATATAGGAATGGCAGCCAGTGAAAATTTTATATCATTTGCATAATTATCTGTGCACCTTAGTAGTTTAATGTCGTAGGAAAATTAGTGCTTCGCTGTTACAATTTTTTTTTTCCTTTTTTCGTTCGGCCTGAGGATATCGATTAGAGATTTGGTAGTAATGACGAATTGAAAACTGACTCCATTTACCCCTTCAACTAGAAAATTATTATTATTGTTATTATTTATTATTATTATTATTATTGTTATCATCGTCGTTAGTATTGTCACTACTACTGCTACTACTACTACTACTACTACTACTACTACTACTACTACTACTTCTGCTACTACTTCTGCTACTACTACTACTACTACTTCTACTACTACTACTACTACTACTACTACTACTACTACCACCACCACTACAACCACCACCACCACCACCACCACTACAACCACCACCACCACCACCACCACCATCATAAGATACCCCCAAAAATATGAAGACATTTTATGAAGCAAGAGATGAGGATAGAGCCAGCCTGACCTCCACCCCTGCTAACTGCATTCTGGAATGTGGAATGCAGGCTAATTGCACCTAAGCTGACAGGTGTTCCATAAAAGACCCTCAGAAATTACTGGCTTCGTTACACCTTTGAGAACTCAGGTTAATTAATAGATATACAGGTGTTATTTCTCACCTCTACTATCTATCTATCTATCAATCTATCTAGCACACACACACACACACACACACACACACACACACACACACACACACACACACACACACACACACACACACGAGTAGCCTATCACAGTTTTTCTCTTCTCCCAATTTTCCTATCCTTGTCACAGCCAATTTTTGCCCATTGACGTTGTGCGATTTATATTGGCATCCTTGGAATTACGGAAGTTATTAAGAGAGTCCTTGTGTGTGTTAGAGAGAGAGAGAGAGAGAGAGAGAGAGAATGATTGTGTGTGTGTGTGTGTGTGTGTGTGTGTGTGTGTGTGTGTGTGTGTGTGTGTGTGTGTGTGTGTGTGTATTCCCTCACCACATCCTCCTGCTTTCCACCGGCGCAATGAACTCACTTCCATCCTTTTTTTCTTGTTAATCTCTTCAGTTTGATGATTTTTTTAAATATTCTTGCCTACATTGCACGATTTTATTCACCTCGTTCCTCTCTCTCTCTCTCTCTCTCTCTGAAAAAGGAATCAAAGGCCTGAAAGTGTTCCCTCCTTTCTGTCATGCATTCTTTTTTACCTTCAAACAATTTTTAAGTTCATACGGTATGTTCTTGCCAATTTCAGATGGTTCTAGGGGTATTTAATTCCTCTTGCTAAATTCAGACGGTTTTGCGATTATTTATAGATTCCTTACATTAAAATAGACCATAAAGGTTTTCGGTGACCCATCCCTAAGGTTTGAAAAGCCTCCCTTAAGCTGAATAATATCGTTTTGGAATAGGAAGAGTAGGATGGGGGTGAAAGTGCTTGGCGTATGCCCTTCTCCTTGCAGCCTCGTAGTTAAGCAGTTTTGTACTCTGATTGTTGCGTGTGGATTGTGTGTGTGTGTGTGTGTGTGTGTGTGTGTGTGTGTGTGTGTGTGTGTGTGTGTGTGTGTGTGTGTGTGTGTGTGTGTGTGTGTGAGAGAGAGAGAGAGAGAGAGAGAGACTGTGGAGAGGGACCATTACTGAGCCCACTTTTAGCAATTTTCCTCCAAACTAAGGACATTGCACTTTCTCTCTCTCTCTCTCTCTCTCTCTCACACACACACACACACACACACACACACACACACACACACACACACACACACACACACACACACACACACACACACACACACACACACACACACACACACACACACACACCTGTAATTTATGCCCCTTCCACTATATGATGCTGACACAGGAAAGATTTCTCCCCAGACACCCATCTCCCCGTGTCTCTGGGGGGCGGTAACTTTGAGCCTTGATCTCCCCACCTCTTCTCCCCTCACCCAGTCTGATCTTCTCTCCCTTTCTCTCCTCCTCTCTTCTCCCCTCCCTCTTTCCTTGCCTTCATTTCACCTCCGTTTCTCCTCTCACTTCTCCCGTCATTTTCTGCCTTCTTTACTTCTCTCACACTACATTCTCTCCTTCCAAGCCTGGTCTCATCTTTTCTCCACTTCTTCTCTTTCTTCCTACCTCTCTCCTTTCCCTCCTTCCTCACCTTGACCTTCCCTCCCTTTGTTATCTTGTTCCCTTCTTCCCAACCTTTGTTCCCTTCCTTCCTCTCCTTCCCTTCTTAGCTTCTTCCTTTCCTTATCTCTCTACAGCCCTCTTCTCTCCCCACACCCTTATCCATCCCCTTATTTTCTCTTCTCCCCCATTCTTTCCGTTCTTTCTCCCTTGGTTCTCATCTCCTTCCCTTCTTTCTTCCCTGCCACTCCTTTTTCTTAATCCTTCCCCGGGAGAAACTTGTGTTCACCTGTACAAAATCGTCTGCCTGAGCTCCTCCTCCTCCTCCTCCTGCTCCTCTTCCTCCTCCTTCTCCTCCTCCTTCTCTTCCTCCTCCTCCTCCTCCTCTTACTCTGATTTTATGTGCATGTTTTAGGCAATCACCCCCCCTCCCCCGTCTCTCTTCAGTCCACTTCTCCCTCGCTTCATTCCATCTCTCCTTTTGTTTTTTCAGCCTTATTTTATCTCCTCTCTCTTCATATTCTCTTCCTCCTCTCTCTCTACCCCCTCCCCTCTCCCCACATGAACCCCACATTCTCCCTTCTCCCCTCTTCTTAAAGCATTTTCCCCTTTTCCATTTTTCCCTTCAGTTTCCCCTCCCTCTTTCCATTTTCTCCCTTACCTCTTCCCCTTCTCAACCCTTTCCATTTTTTCTTACGTTTGTCATCTTTGGTACTTACTTCTTCATTGCTCTTCCTCTTCCTCTTCTCTTCCCCTTCCTCTTCCTCGTCTCTTCCCCTTCCTCTTCTCTTTCCTTACCCGTCTTTTTATTTTATCCCTTTCGTATCTCCTGTTTTCCACTTCCATCTTCGTTTTTCTATCATCATTCCGTCTGTTTCCCTTCCCTCCCTTACCCAGGCCCTTCCCCATCCTCTTTCTCTTACCCTTTTCCCTTCCCCTTCCCGTTCCTTGCCTTCCCCCTCCCTTTCTCTTTCCCTTCCCCTATCCTTCTCGTCTGTACTCCCCTCCCCTTCCCTCCTTTTCTTCCACGTCCTCTCCCCTCCTCGTCCGTTCTCCCCCTTCCCTCTCCCCCTCCATTTCCATTCCCTCTCCTCCCCCCCAACTCCTCCTCCTCTCCGTCTCTCCTCCGCCTCCCATCTGATCAAGGCATCGCGGAGCCCCTTTACGAGATCTCATTTTTACTCCCTCGTTTGATTTTATTTGCTTCAGTGGTTCATGCATATATTTTGGTCCGGTGGGTCTGAGAGAGAGGGAGAGAGAGAGAGAGAGAGAGAGGGGGGGGGGTAGAAATTGTACGTGTGCGCGCGCGTGATCACTGTGTATCATTTTGTGGACCTTGAGATCGACTATTGTTCGTGTTATTTTGATGGATGGGGCTAGTGTGTGTGTATGTGTGTTTATTTGTGTGTACGGTATATGTGTGTTTATTTCTATGTATGTGTGTATATAATATGTATGTATGCGTGAATAGGTGTATGCTTGTGTGATATGTGTATATGTATGTGCTTTAACAAATATAAACTGGTATGAAATAGGGATTAGGGTGATTTCTGAGCCCAGGAAAATATGGCCTTAGGATGCTTGGAAAGGTAACACGAGTAAGGGAGCAGGTACCAAGAGTGCAGTGTAAATTTTTAAATCTTCTAGTGTAAGGTGGATTTGTGGATTTCCTAGTTTTTCCTTTTTTTTTCTATTATGGCACGTTTTAAAATTTTTCTGTGTCTCCTCTTTCTTTCTTCTTCTGTTCATTTTTCATTCATTCCCTCCCCCATTTCCCGTCTTTTGGCACCTTCCTGTCTGTCTACCTTCGTTCCTTCCTTCCCTTTTTTTTTTCCTTTCTTTCCTTCCCTCATTACTCCCTCCCTCCCTCCCTTCCTTCCTTCCTTCCTTCCTTCCTTCCTTCCTCCCTTCCTTTTCCTTTCTTCCTCTCTTCCTTCCTTCCCTTATTTCCCTTTTGGTAAATCTGTCACTGGTGCTAATTGCTTGTCATCCTTCGTACCCAACCTTGCCTTCCCGTCCCTCCCCCACTCTGTCTCACTCATCTCTCTTTGCCTTCTCCTGTTTCCCATCTAGCCTCCCTTACCCTGCCTCCCCACCTTGCTGTCTCCCCTGCCTCTCCCATCATGCTTCAAGTCTGTCTCATCTTCCGTACCTCATCCTTCCTGAATTCTGTAATCTCCCCACCCTGCCTAACTCTCCTTACCTTCTCTTGTCTCCCTACCCTGTCTCCCCTCCCTGCCTCTATCCAGACTCCTTCACCCTGCCTTGCACACCCTATCTCACCCATCCCTGCCTCACCCCACCTTGACTCACCCATCTCTCTTCAACCCCACCCTTTCTCACCTCTTATTTCAAAGACCTCACCATCGTTTCATCCCTGATTTTACCACACCCTGCCTCACCCCACTCTGCCTCACCACACCCTGCCTTACCAGACCCCGCCTTACCACACCCCGCCTTACCATACCCCGCCTTACCACACCCGTTACCTCAGATATATTACCCCTCACCCTGCCTCACCCTATTCTTTCTTATTCCTGTTTCAGATTCCTTCCTCAGCCAACCCTGCCTCACTTTCCCCCTCACCCCATCCAACCTCACCACAACCTGCCTTACCCAAGCCACGTTTTGTCTTCTCTCGGTCCCGCCATCTTAACCTTCGCCTTACCTCATTGTATGCCCTGCCTCACCCCTTCCTGCCTCCCCTTTGTTCCACGCTCCTCTGCTCCCTTCCCTTTCCTTACTTTTACCTGTCTTTCCCCTGCCGGTACATCCCTGCCTCTCTTCCCTTTGTTCCACTCTTCCCTGCCTTCCCATCTTCTCCTACATTAATTTTCCTGCCTTACCCAGTACGTTTTCTTCTTGTCCTTGCCTCACCCTCCATCATCCATTCCTGCCTCTCCATTGTTCCATTCTCTCCTTCCCTCTCCCCCACCTTTAACGTGGAGCAATCTTAATTTAATTTACCCTTGTCTCCCCTTCACTTAACCTTGCCTCCCTGCCTGATTACCTCACCCTCTCCTCTCTGCCTTAGTCCTGCCTCCCTGCCTGACTCTGTACCTTACGTCCCTTTGCCTCACCTTTGCCTCGATGTCTTAATCCTGCCTCCCTACCTGATTCCGTACCTTTCCTCCCTTTGCTTCACCCGTGCTTCCCTGCCTTACCGAGTGCCTTCTGTATCTTCTTTAATTCTTTCTGTATCCTGCCTCGCCTCTGCCTGCCTGCCTCTCCTCCACCTCATCCCATGGCTACCGGTAGGTCTTCTTCCACTTTCACATGTTTAGTACGTGCCTGTCCTCTTACCTCCCTCCTGCCTCTCCCCTGCCTCCCTGCCTCCTCTTCCACTCTAATACCCTTCCCTACCTCTCCCTGCCTCACTTTCCCTGCCTCATCCATCCTTGTATACACATTCTCTGCCTCTCCCTGCCTCACTTTCCCTGCCTCATCCATCCTTGTATCCTCATTCCCTGCCTCTCCCTGCCTCACCTCGCACCTACCTTCCTATATACTTAGCCCGGGGCACTGAGACAGGTGTGTGGCGGTAACTTGGCCAGGTAGGCAGGTAGGTAGCAGGCAGACCGTGGGAACACACCTGCATGCCTTACCTCTGTCTGATTTACACTTATTTCCATGCCATACCTTCAGAGTCTTCTTACCTGTCTACACCTTCATGCTGCTCTTACATACCTGCCTACAGCTGCCACAGATCCTACCTACACTTACACACCTACACCTCCCACAGATCCTACCTACACTTACACACCTACACCTCACACAGATCCTCCCTACACTTACACAGTTACCTACATCAGCCACACCTTCAGCTACACCGACATATCTACCTACCTACCGACCTACCTACCTACACACCTGCCTCCCTACACCTTATACCTACGCCTATCACCCCATCCCACACCTACACACCTGCCTACACCTGCTACTGAAGGCTACATCTGTCTGTTTTGGCTTTCACTTGTATAACGGGTGAGTAGCTCTTGTGTGTGAGGTCATTTTTGTCCTTGCGTCTGTTTGTGTAGTTTTGAGGTGTGTGTGTGTCTGTTTGTGTGAGTTGATATTTGTTTGTGTTGTTTTGTGGATGCTTTGAGTGTTTATTAAAGTGTTTGTTTGTATAATTGCTGTTTGGATGGTGGTTGTTTGTGTGGGTGCTTCCTGCTTGCTTGAGGGTGTCTTTGTGATTGTTTGTGCGGGTGTTCTTTGGGTAATGTCTTTGTTTTTCTTGTTTTTTGGTTGAGAATTTCGTAATGTATATACTTTGTGATGGCAGTGTTTTGTTGTGGTGGTGGAGTGCTGTGGTATACTGTTTTACTGGGATGCCGGTGTGGTGGTGATGCAGCGGTGTGGTTGTGGTAATGAATGATATTACTGTGGTGTGGTGGTGATGGTGTTGTGGTGTCGTTGTGTGATGATATGTGATAGTGTTTCGATGATGATGTGGTAGTTGTGGTGATTATAGTGGTGCTGATGGAATGGTGCCTTGTGTGGTAGTGATTTGGTGCTGATGTGGTGGTGATGCTGTGAAAGTGTTATTCTAGTGTTGCTGTGGTAGTGGAGGTGTGGTGTTGTATGACAGTGTTTTGGTGGTGGTGGTGGTGATGGTGGTCTGATGGCAGTGCTGCTGTTGTAGTGGTAGTGATGGTGATAGTGCTGTTGATGTGGTGATGGTGGTGGTGGTGGTGGTGGTGGTGGTGATGGAGGTATGGCTAACATGTGTGGGGTTGCCTGACACACGACACACCACGGCTGACACATAAGGCTGATAGTGCTGGTTTCATTTGCTGAGTGTGTGTGTGTGTGTGTGTGTGTGTGTGTGTGTGTGTGTGTGTGTGTGTGTGTGTGTGTGTGTGTGTGTGTGTGTGTGTGTTTCCGGCATATACCCATTATCTTCCAGCATATTTGCTTCACCAATTTTCTTCCTCTCCTATGTCCTTATTTCTCCTCCTTTATTCCGTGTCGCTATATATTTTTTTTTTACTATCTCCTTTTCCACATTTCCCCCCGTCTTACTTTCTCCCCTTCCCCCTCCCCTTTTCTATTCTCCCCTTCTCCTCCTTCTCCCCTTCTCCTCCTTCTCCCATCCCACTTCCTTCTCTTCCCCCTTTCCCCTCACTTCCTCCTCCTTGCTCTCCACTTCCTCCCACTCCCATTTCTCAGAGTCATATCTTTCTCTCCTTTCTTCCCTCACGTTTCCTTTACCTCCCCTCTTTCTCTCTTTCCCTGTTTTTCCCTCCCCTCTTTCTCTCTTTCCCTGTTTTTCCCTCCCTCTGTCTCCTCTTCCCTTCCCTCCCTTCCTGGACATCTCTTTCTCTTGTTTTCTTCCTTATTCCTCTGCCTTCTCCCTCCTCCTTTCTTCCTATTGCATTTTCCATCTCCCTTTTCCCTTTCTTTCGTTTTCCTGAAATTCTCCCTCCATCTCCCTCCCCTCCCCTCCCCTTCCCTCTCTCCCCAGCCCCTCTCCTTGCTCCTCTTTCCTCCCCTTTCCTATCCTCCTCCTCCACCTTCCTCCTCCTTCATGTGTGCAATTTTCCATCATCATTCTCTCTCCCCCTTCCCCCTCCCCTCCCCCCCTATTCTTCCCCCTCTCCCCTACCCCCCTCCCCCTTCTCTTCTCCCTCTCCCCTACCCCTCCCCCCTCCCGTTGCCTGAGGTGGTGTTGTGTGGTCAGACTGATTGTGGAGTCTGCTTGGTCAGTTCCGGTGGTTCCTCCCCTGCGTTCCTCCCTCACTACTCATATCCCTCCCTCACCACTCCCCTTCACCACTCATTTCCTTTCCCCACCGCTCACTTCCCTTACTTATCTTCCTGACCCTTCATTGCTCATTCCCCCTCCCCCTCATTCCTCATATCTCTCTCTCACCACTCACTTCCGTTACTCATCTCCCTCCTCTTCACCATTCGGTTCCCTCCCTGATCACTCACTTCCCTTACTCATCCCTCTCCCCCTTCACTACTCATTCCTCTCACCTCACTCATTACCCATCCCCCTCTCACTCCTTCGCTTCCCTTACATACCCCCTCTCCACTTTCACCTCTTCCCTTTCCCCCCTCTTGACTCACCTTCTCCTTCATCCCTCCCCTCCCTCACCCTTCATATTGATCTCCCTCACCAGTATTCCTCCTCTGCCTCACCACTCATCCCTCTCATCCCCCTCACCACTCATCGTTTCTCTCAGGGTAGTGGGCTGTTTGGGTCATCACGATTTCAATATCAGTATGTCCACTGCTTTTTGTATGACCCCCATAGCACGTCATCAATAATAATAATAATAATAATAATAATACCATGACACCAGGAATGTGAGATCTGGAATTTATTAAAGGTTGGGGTGATGGGTATAAGTGATCAATTGGCAGGTGATGTGTGAAGGCTGCAGAGAATTAGCCATGCGTTGGTGTGTCGTGGGTGGATTGCCAGACCTCGGGGACGGGCTGACTACCATTTGTCCAGAGCGGATGTATGATTCACAATATGACACACTCCCTCACTATTTATTTTTCTCTACTCCATCACTATCCTCAGTTTTTATTTTTTATTATTTTTTTTTCATTCTTGCCTCCCTCTTCACTCCTCCCTCTCTCCCTCTCACGAATAGTCACTCCATACCCCACCCCAGCTTCCCCCCTCCCCCATCCTCACCAGTCACCCCACTCACCTCTCCCTCACCCCTTAACCAGTCACCCCACTCAGCTCTCCCTTACCTAACCAGTCACCCCACTCACCTCTCCCTCACCCCTTAACCAGTCACCCCACTCACCTCTCCCTTACCTAACCAGTCACCCCACTCACCTCCCCTCACCCCCTAACCCCATCCTCACCCCACTCACCCCTCACCCCACCATAGCAGTGTACCAGACCTGAAGGACAGCTGTGATCAATAACTCGTCTGAATCCCACTTGTGCCTTGGTGTTGATTTAAATGTGGCGCCGTCCTGTCTTGCACCACGGCGCTGTTTACCCTTTCCATCTGGTGACGTATTTTATCGATTTTTTTTTTGCTGCCTCCTGACGATTTTTATTCACCTGGGAGATTTCTTGCAGTGAAGAGGTTAATGAAGGTCGTATCAAACCCCTCTAGTTCGAAAAGCGCCTCTAAATCTGAATATAATGGTACAAGGATAGCAAAAATAGGGTGACTTTGGGTTACATGTTTATATGGACTTCAATATGTTTTGTGGATTGCCCCTGTGCACTGTTTCCATACCGGGGTGATGGATTTGTATGGGAATGCTGAATAAAAGCGAGGAAAATTAATTGAACGCATTGCTCCACCCTCACCCTCATCCCTTACCTCCCTCATCCCCGTCCCTTACCTCCCTCACCCCTCATCCCTCACCTCCCTCACCCTCATCCCTTACCTCCTTCACCATTGTACCCCTTCTCCCACTCTCTCCTCCCCACCTTCATCACTTTACCTTCCCTTCATCACCCATTCCCATCCCTTCTCATCTCACCTCCCATTCTCATCACATCCCTTCTCACCTCACCACTCCCCCATCGACACCCCAGCTCCCTCACTCCTTCCTCACCACTCCCTTCGCCTTCCTCACCACCCACCTACCCCTCACTCCTCACCCACCACACCACTTTTCCCCCGTCACCCCTCCTCCCTCACCATTCATTCCTCCTCACCTTTCCACACACCAGAATCAAATCACAAGGATAAAATAAACAAGGCATTAATTTTCTCATTCTCTTTATAAGCTGAGGAAAAGATCATTTTGTTTTGTCCCATAACACACTAAATGTTTGTGTTATCTCTAGACGTGATTCCTCTCTCTCTCTCTCTCTCTCTCTCTCTCTCTCTCTCTCTCTCTCTCTCTCTCTATTATAACCGTATTTTTCTTGAATTTCTTTCTCGCTACGTATTTTATTTTCCTAAGTTACCCCTTTCTAATTGGGCTACGTTATATTTTCTCTTACGTCACCCGCATCGTTACAAGTATCGTTTTCTTTCTCATACGTCTCTCCTGTCCAGTTACATCTCTCTCTCTCTCTCTCTCGTTTACTCCTGTCAAGTCACGTTTGCACTTCCTATCTCACTCACTTTCCTGTCTCCATTTGTCTGAGTGTGAGATGAGGGAAATGAACGTGGTGGGAAGGGAGAGTGAAATGTAGAGGGTGGATGTTGGGAAATGTGCGTGTGTGTGTGTGTGTGTGTGTGTGTGGCAAGTGAGAGGGGTGCGCTGGGAGTGGTTTCCGGTGAGAGAGAGAGAGAGAGAGAGAGAGAGAGAGACAGACAGACAGACAGACAGACAGACAGATGTAAAAATATAATGCAAGGTGAAAGGAAAGGTAATGATTCTGTGTGTGTGTGTGTGTGTGTGTGTGTGTGTGTGTGTGTGTGTGTGTGTGTGTGTGTGTGTGTGTGTGTGTGTGTGTGTGTGTGAGAGAGAGAGAGAGAGAGAGAGAGAGAGATGAAATCAGAGTGGCAAGGAGAGAAAAAGGAGAGAGAAAGGAGGGTGACGACTGGCAATATGGAGAGAGGTGAGAGATGAAGTAGTGGGGGGGGGGGTGAGAGGAGAGAAAAAGGGGAGGGGCTGAAGAGAAATTGGGAGAGGGGGGGTGGAGAGAAAGGGAGAGGGGGGATGAAGGGAGTGGAGGGGAAATTCTTTGCTGATGAGTTTGGGGCAGCCTGGAGAGAGAGAGAGAGAGAGAGAGAGAGAGAGAATTTATATACAGTAAATCCCAATATACTATACTCTTTTCACTCTGACTTGGCCAAAAATTCCCATCCATTTTGACTACCGAACAAGAGATGAACACTAGAATATGGTGCTAGTCACGAAGAGGTGCTGTGGAAAGGATGTAGAGCCAGAATATATTGCCATTGTCTGCCTTTGAACTACGGGATAGAGGCACAAAAGGACGAAAAAAAAAAGAAAAAAGAAAAATAAAAAATAACACTCATTGACCACGACATTTTATTCGAGAGATTATTATTTTATTATTATTATTTTTATTATTATTATTATTAAACGAAAGGCCTCCTGAATTTCCTTACCTCCATGAACGCCCTTCATACACAAACAACCACCAACTTGTCCGAATTTTCCCTCTTTTGTTTTCCCCTGTCTGAGTTGACGTGAGTTCGATTCCCTCCCCTTGCTTCGGTTGATTGTTTTGATTTTCCCTCCTAGTTGTTTTTGGCTCCTTTGCGAATAACCAGAGAAAGAAAATAAATCGCTAATGCAAGGGTGTTACGGAGCTTCAATGTCACTCCCAACACAGCCACATACTTGTCACAGCTTTGCTTACTTTTGTTTATTCCTGTTTGTGTTGAGATTGGAGTGTGTGTGTGTGTGTGTGTGTGTGTGTGTGTGTGTGTGTGTGTGTGTGTGAGTTGGAGAGGGGGCAGAGTGATGGCGGACGACAGAGTGACATGGAGGCGATTTGTCTGTGGCCACCTCTCCGGCATAAAGGCGTCTGGCTATAGATAGATAAATATAGATAGATAGATAGATATAGATAGAAATAGATAGGTAGATATAGATAGATAAATAGGAGGAACTGGAGAGGGGTAGATTTTGCAGTCCACCTTCCTTGTTCATCCTAGACAGAAAAAGTTAAAACCGTACGATAAATGTCCCCTTGTGACTGAGACTTGTTTTTTTATATAGGAGGAACGAAGACATGGGGAGGAGGAAGGAGAGGAAGGACAAGGAGGAAGTGAGGGGAAGGGGAAGGGGTGACAAGAAGGAAAGGGGGAAGGGAGAGGGGAGGGGAAAGGGGGAGGAGAGGGGAGGGGGAAGGGGAGAGGGGAGGGAGGGGCCATCATCATCTGCCACAGAGCGAGATGACAGAGGTTGATAACATTGAGGTTGGCAAGTGGTGTGGATGTGCCAGACACCACACGCACACACACACTCAAGCACACACACACACTCAAGCACACACACACACACACACACACACACACACACACACACACACACACACACACACACACACACACACGCACGCACGCACGCACGCACGCACGCACGCACGCACGCACGCACACACACACACACACACACACACACACACACACACACACACACACACACACACACACACACACACACACACACACACACACACACTCACAGGATTTAATTTGTGTGTGTGTGTGTGTGTGTGTGTGTGTGTGTGTGTGTGTGTGTGTGTGTGTGTGTGTGTGTGTTTTACCTTGTGCCATGCAGTGACCGTGCCTGGACTCCTAGTTATGTTCCCCTCAAGCACACAGTGGTGGCTAGTGCATGACCAGCCAAAAATTGAACCCTTCCCCACACCACCACCACCCTTTTCCCTTCCCCTCTCCTCTCTCCATTACCTTTTCCTCCTCACCCCTGCCATCATTATATATCCTTCCCATCCTCTTTCTTCTCCTGTTCCTCTTTTCCCTTTCCTCCTCCTTTTCCTCCTCCTCGGTTCTTTTTCCTCACTCTGTCATTCCTTCCTTTGGTCGCATTTTTCTCTTTAACATTCACTCTAGCTTTTAAATGTTTAGTAATTGCAAGTCTGAAAATGAATGTACAGAGGAGTAATATTTATAAGGAACGAAGACTAAAGTAAACGCAAGAATATAGCCACGAACGCAGTGTTTACTTTCTTCCCTTGTAGTCATTATCATCAAATTCTCCATTCTCTCCTCTCCCACCTCCCTCCCAGTTCCCTGCCTTTCTCCCTTCCCGTCCCTCTTCCTCTCTCTTTCCCCCCTCTTCCTCTCCCTTTCCCCTCTTCCCTCTCCCTTTCTTCTTCTTCTTATCCTTCCATTCTCCCCTCTTCCTTCCCTTCCTGCTCCCCACACCCCTCAGTGACACGCAAAGTCCTCACGGGTACATTGTTTATCTCTTCCCTCGGCGCCATCTTTTCTTATACCTTACTCGTGTTTCAGGGGATCGTGCTACTTAACCTTGTTCTGGAGGGGAGAAGGAGAGAGGGGGGAGAGATTTGGGAAGGAGGAAGGGAAGGAGAGAGGAGGGGAGAAATTTTAGAAGAGGGAGAGATTTTTAGAGAAAGCCATGGGAATACGAAGTGGGGAGAAGGGGAGGTAATGTGATGTGGAAAACAGGGAGAATGAGGAGTATGGGAGTGAAAGGTGAGGGAGGGGAAATAAGATGTGGAAAAGGGAGAGATAGGGGGATGGAGGGAATGGGGAAAAGGAGACAAGGGGAGTTGAAGAAGGAAGAGACATAGGGATTTTAGGGAAACTGAAGAGGGGAAAGAGAGAGAGGGGAGAGATCTGAGGGGAAAGGAAGGGAGGGAGATTAAGGGATACAGGGGAAAATATGGAAGGGTAGGGAGGGATGCAGGAAAAGGAAAGGGGGGGGAACTGGATGAATCTGGTGGGGAGGAAGAGGGGGAGATATGGATGAAGGGGAGAGGGATAATTAGACTCACCTGAAATAATAGGTGGATCCGGGAGAGTTAATTAAAATCATCTTCCTTAGCGCCCCCTTTCTCTCTATCTCTTCCCCCCCCTTTCTTTCCTTTTTTTCCTCCTCTCTCTCCTCCCCGTCCCCGCTCCCTCCCTCTTCTTCTCCTCCTTTCTCTCTTCCCTCATCCTCCCTACCTCCCCTTTCCTTCCTAGTCTCTTCCCCCTTCCCCTCCCCCGTCATTGTTTTGTCCTGACGTCACTGCCTTCCTTTGGTACAGACAGGTAATGACGGGAGCTTACATAAAGCTGTACTCTTACGTCTCATCCCCTCTCGCTCGTCATCCCTCTCCTCTTCCCTTCCCTCCTCTCCCCTTCCCTTCCCCTCCCTTCCCTTCCCTTCCCTTCCCTTCCCTTCCCTTCCCTTCCCTTCCCTTCCCTTCTCACCCTCGTTATAACTTGCCTCTCCTTTATCTTCCGTTTCTTCATATCCATCAGTTTTTCGTACCATCTTTCATTCCCCGTACCCTACCTTCCCCATCCTTCCATCTCCTCTTCACCTTCCCTCCCCTCCTCTCCCTTTATCCTTCCTCTCCTCACCCTCGTCCACCCTTCTCTTCTCATCACTGTTTCTTGGTTACACCTCTTCTCTTCTGTCGCCTTCTCTTCTCTTCTCTTCTCTTCTCTTTTCTTATTTTCCTCTCTCAAACATATTCCATTTCATTTGTACCAGGTTTCCCTCTTCTGCTGTCTCTTTTTTAGTTCTGTTTCTTCTTTCCTCATTCTCATATCTCTTGACTCTCCTCTGAAAAAACAAGAAAAAAAAATCTGAAGTCGAAACATTAAGACACGAACACGAAACCAATTAAATCCGCAGCTATTTCACTGACCTTATCGTTCAGAGGGATATTAATTTTCGCTCAGTTTTAATGTCTTCGCCCCGACCCGCTTCTGATATTCCCACCTGAACTCTTAATTGCTCAGTGGCAGGTGCATCATTAGCATATTTAAGAATGTCATTAAATTTCAATAACCCTCTTCTTTTATTAGTTTCATGGCCTCGGCGTAGTGGGTGCAAGTGGCTTGGTTTATTAATTTGTGTGTGTGTGTGTGTGTGTGTGTGTGTGTGTGTGTGTGTGTGTGTGTGTGTGTGTGTGTGTGTTTGTTGTGAGAATAGTCAGTAACTCCTTCCTCACTCTCTTTCTTCCTCATTACCTACCCTTCCCTTCTCTCTCATTACTTGCACTCCTCTCACCCTCTCACTCTCTTCCTCTCCTCTCTTTAATTAGCTTGTCCTTCCTCCCTTCCCCACCTCTCTCTCTCTTTTTTTTTTTCATTTCCTTTTGATATCTCTCCTTACTTCCCTCCTTTCCTCTTACTTTTCTCTTTTTCTTTCTCTTCTCTCTTACTGTCTCTTATATTATCCCCTCTTCTCTTAGTACCTCCTCTCTCCTGTCTCATCTCTTATCACTCTCATCACTTTCCATCCTCTCTTCTTATTTCGTTTTACGCTCGCTCTCAAAGTCTTTCCTCCTCTCCTCTCCTTTTCTCTCACTCGCATCACCTTCCCTCCCCTCTCTCCTTTCCTCTCCTCTCCCCTCTTCGTCTCTCGTCTCCTAATCTTTTCTTATTACTTGCCCTTTCTCTCATCCCTCTTTCATTACCCCCTAATCTATCACAATACCTCCACATTTTTTCCCATTTTTTCTACTCCCATTCCCTCTCCATGTCACTCCTCTCCTGTCCTCTTTCCTCTCCTCTCCTCTCCTCTTTCCTCTCCTCTCCTCTCCTCTTTCCTCTCCTCTCCTCTTCTCTCCTCTCCTCTCTCCTCTCCTCTCCTCCTGTCACTCACATAACCACCCCTTCTCTCTTCTGTTTTCATCTGTCCTCTCTTTTCCTTTCCTCTCAATCACATAGCCTCTCTTCTCCTCCCCTCCTATCCTCTCTTCCTTTCCTGTCCTCTCCTCTTCTATCCCCTCCTCTCCCCTCCTCTTCTCTCCTCTCCTTTCCTCTCCTCTTATTACCCTCATCTCCAGCATTTCCGCGGTCCAGTGAGGTTTAAAGGCAGGTAATGTTGTGTGTGTGTGAGAGTTTGCTCATTTTAGGCATCACCAACGAGAGGAGAAGCAAGCCAAATTTGTCCTTATTTTATTATTATTATTATTATTATTTATTTATTTATTTATTATTATTGTTGTTATTGTTATCATTATCACCACCACCACCACCACCACCACCACCACCATCATCCTTTTCCTCCTTCTCATCATCATCATCATCATCATCAACACCACCACCCTCCTCCTCCTCATCATCATCACTCTCAAGCTTATATCACCATTTTTAAGTGCTGTTCCGTGCTGGCCATCCAAGTGAGGAAAATATCCCCAAACTTTGCTGTGTAAATTGGTCTTAACGAGGCGACTGTCCCAATTACACCCAACACCCTAATTAACCACACCCTTGTTCGGTTTTTGGGAGAGAGAGAGAGAGAGAGAGAGAGAGAAAGAGAGAGAGAGAGAGAGAGAGAGAGAGAGAGAGAGAGAGAGAGAGAGAGAGAGAGAGAGAGAGAGAGAGAGAGAGAGAGAGAGAGAGAGAGAGAGCATACAACAAGAGACCATTCCAAGCATCCTTAAAACCACCCCTACAGCCATAGTCCATAGGGTCCAAAATGCATTACCAAAGCCAGAAAAACACTCAGAGGCGGAGAAGTGGATATTATAGAAAGGCAAGGGATGGAGGGTTGTATTCCCGTAGACTTTAAGTGCTCCCTAACACCTTTTTCTTAGCGATTTATTCTATGTATTGCACTATTTTCTTTTTTTTTTTTTTTTTATATTATCGACGTTGTTTGGATAAATGACGTACAGGAGAATGGAAAATGTGGAGAGGAAAGACAGGAAAAGAAAGGAAAGAAGAAGAGTAGTTGAATTAGGAAATGAAGGAGTGAAGAAGGAAAACAGAAGAGAAAGAAAATAAAGAAAGGAAGAGAGCGTGAGAGAGAAAGTTTGGAAAGAATGAGGGAGGATATTGTGAAGGAAAGAGACCTTGAAGGGGAGAAAGGAGGGAGGGATGAGAGGGAGAGGAGGGATATAGAAGAGGATGGATGGAAGAAGAGGGAGAAAAGAGTGAAGGATAGAAAATAAAGTGAAGGAAAGTGTGGAGGGAATGAGTTTGGGTTTTGTGAAGGAGGGGAGGGAAGGAGGGAAGACAGAGATGAGGGATGATAGAAGAGAGGGGAGGGAGGGAAGGAAGAAAAGAGGGAGGGGTGAGGAAAGGTGAGTCAGAGAGGGAGGTAAATGAGGAGGGATTAAGAAAACGATGGAAGGAAGGAGGGAGAAGGGAGGGAAGGAAGGAAGGAAGGAGCAGAGAAGGAGGGAAGTCAAGGAAAATCGGACGAGGGAAAATTATGTGGAAGGGACGATAGGAGGAGAGACAGGGAAAGAATGAATAAATTAAGAGGAATAAATAATAGTGGAATCGAGAGAGGGAAGACACAAGAGAGGTGGAAGAGGAAAGAGGGAGGAAGATGTGATGGAGGGAAGAAATGGAGGAGAGAAGGAACGGGCAGGCGTGGAGAGAATAGGGAAGATGAAAAGGAGTGACGGAAAAGAAAAAGATTAAAGAGATGAGGACGAAAATAAGATCAGTCAGACGGAAGGGAGAAAAGTTGGAGAAATAAGAAACGAGAGAGAGAGAGAGAGAGAGAGAGAGAGAGAGGGAGGGAGAGACAGAGAGACAGACAGACAGACAGCACAGCACAGCACAGCACAGCGACGCCTCACCCTTTGACCTCGGCCCGTGACCTTGACCTTTGACCCATCTGCACCAAGATCGATTCACTTCTTCCCAGACACACACACACACACACACACACACACACACACACACACACACACACACACACACACACACACACACACACACACACACACACACACACACACACACACACACACACACACACACACACACAATATATTCACCAATTTTTATTTCAATCGATCCAGCGAGTTGTGAATTATTTTGCTAACATACATACGTAGATACATTTATGGAAGGGATTATGTCGCTGATGAAAGAGGGAGGGGAGATGGGATAAAGAGAGGGGAGGAGGGAGTGGAAGAGGGAAGGAGGAAGGGGAACTAAACAAGAGGAAAAGAGAGGAAGAGGAGTGAGGGAGAAAAGAGGAGGAAAAGATTGAGGAATGAGAGAGGGGGGGAGGAGGGAAAACGAGAGAGGAAGATGACATGATAAAAGGAAAGTGAGATATAAAGAAGACAAAGGAGAAGGAAGGAAGGAAGGAGGGAGTGGAGACATAATGGAAGGAGGTAAGGGAGTGTAAGAAAGAGGGAAGAAGGAATGGAAAGACAAGGAGGAGAAGAGAAGGGGAGAAAGAAGCGGCGTGGAAATGAGAAGGGTGACGGGGGAAAAGGAGAGAGAGGAGGACAAGAGACGGAAAAATAAAGTTAAAAGAGTGAAATAAAGGAAAAAGATAAGGAGATGAAAGGGAGACTAAACAAGGGGAGGTAGAAGGAATGGAAAGAGAAAAAGGAGAGAAAAGGAAGGAGAGGAGGGAGCAAGTTATAATGACGTAGAGAAAGAGAGAGAGAGAGAGAGAAGGGGGAGGGACAAGAAAGAGGGGAGGTATAATGACGTCGGTGAGTGATGAGGGTTGCTTACTCTCCCCCCTCCTCACACCCTCCCCTCCCCCTTCCCTCCCCCCTTCTACACCCTGGTATTGATCTAGGTCCCGGACTTAACACACCACCTTCACCTTGCGTCTGGTGTGGTGTGGTATGAGCTAAGGGAGATGGTATGGTGTGGTGTGGCGCTGGTGTGAGTGTGAGGTAACGTATAGGATTTGGTACAGTGTGATGTGGTGTTGTGTGGTATGGTATGGTATGGTATGAGATAAAGTAGGTGGTATGGTGTGGTGTGGTGCTGGTGTGACTGTCAGACAAAGTTAGGGAGTTGGTATAGGGTGGTGTGGTGTGGTGTGTGTGTGAGGCAAGATTAGGGAGGTGGTGTTGTGCAGTGTGACATGTTGTGGTGTGCTGTGATATGTTGTGGTATGGTATAGTATGATTATGATATGATATGGTATGATGTGAGTGAGTGGTGTGAGGTAATGTGGTGTAAGGAAAGGGACGTGGTGTGGTTTGGTGTGGTGTAGTGTATGGTGGGCTTGAAGTGCGGTGGGTATTGTGGTGTGGTGCATGATATTGTGTTGTGTCAAGAGTTAGCTATGATGATAGGTGCAGATTGTCTGAAGTATGGTGTGTGGTGTGGTGGTGTAGTATGGTGGTGTGGTGTGGTGGTGGTGTATAATAGTGAGGGGACGAGGTACAGCGATTATGACCTCAAGATTAAAATTACGTAAGACACAAAATCAGTCCTTCAAGAAAAGAACCCCATTTATCTATCACATCTGCACTAATCATGTAAATCCTTGTCACTTGTAATATCACACTTATATTTAATTAACGACCCGTATGTGTTTGTCTGTTTGTAATATGCTCTTCAGGTGTGGCAGCGCGAGATACACCCTTATATTCCGTGGTCAAAGGGGTGAATTTGGTGTTGTGGTGTGGCTGTGTAATCTCTTGTGTTGTTTGAAGGGGTTCCTGTAATGTTTGTTGATGTTTGTTTTCTTAGTGTTGAGTTGGCCTCGTTTTTCTTCGTGATTTTTTTTGCCTTTCATTTGTCTTGTTTTTTTCTTAATTTGCCATTTTTCGTCTTTCATTCTCTCCTTCTTTCCTTCCTTCCTTTTTTTTTTTTTTTGCCTTTATTTTTCTCCTCCTCCTCCTCCTCCTCCTCTTCTTCTTCTTCTTCTTCTTCTTCAGCAGAGGTCATTGTGTTCAAGTCAAAGGAGGTGAAAGATACTGAACAGAAGAGTTTTTTAAGACTTTGAGGAAGGTGAAGGTGGAAGCTGAGATACATAATGTGTGTGTGTGTATTACAGGGGGAGAGAGAGAGAGAGAGAGAGAGAGAGAGAGAGAGAGAGACGTTTGGTGTGAAAGTGACATGGAAAGTTTAGTAAGATGAGATGGTGAGAAAGAGGATGATATACCTGGACATCTTTTCTTGAGAGATGTTTAGAAAGTGATGTGCCAGATGTTATATAAAGATGTGGTAGAGAGAAATGTTAGGTACCATATTAGGTAAGTGCGAGTGAAATGGAAGATGTAGGTCTATGAGATGGGTGAGAAATTGGATGATGATGATGATGATGATGATGATGATGATGATGATATTTACAGTAAGGTGTTTTGGAACGAGAGTAAAATTGAAGATGAAGATGATAGTTGTTAGTGAAAGTGCGGGAGTGATGGTGAGAGTGAAGATGAAGGTGCTGAAAATGAAGATAAACCTATTTACTACGTGGCTGTAAATGAAAGTGAGATGATGATGATGAGGAAGATGTTAGTCCAGTTAAAGGTAGTGGGTGATGAAAATGAAAGTGAAGAAATAAGGGTATTGGTGAAGCTTCTAGAGACGGTGAAGTGAAGGTGATGGTGATGCTGAGAGTGTGTGTAGGTGATGGTGAGAGGGTGTAGGTGATAGTGAGAGGGTGTAGGTGATGGTGAGAGGGTGTAGGTGATGGTGAAGTTGTTGGTGAGGCGTGTTTGTGATGATGAGTAGTATGTTGTTCACCTCTTGTCCTTGATTCTGACTCTCCCACTACCCCCCTCCCTCCATCCCCTGTCCCCACTCCCTTCTCCCCCTCCCTCCACTCTCTATCCTCTCTCCCCTTCCCTCCACTCCCTCTCCCGTCTCCCCTTCCCTTCCCTTCCCCTGCTCCTCCTTGATCCTTTCGTTCTCTTCGTCTTCTCCGCCATCCCTTCCGTTTCTTTTTCCTTCCTGTTCCTCCCTTTCCCTGTCCATCCTCTTGCCTTCTTCTCCCCTTCCACTTCTACTCCCCATCCATTTCTCTCTTTCCAATCGCTTCCCCAGCCTTTCTCCATTTTCTTCCCCTTCCTATTCCCCATTCCCTTCCCTTTTTCACCCCTACCCCTGCTCTCCCCTTGTCCTTCTCCTCCTCCTCATCCCTTCCCATCCCTCTTTCTTTCCTCTCCATCCTCTCTTATTTCCCCTCCCTACACCGTACTTCTTTTGTTGCTGTCATCATTGCACCACTATCATCATCATTATCATCACCATCATCATCTTTACCTTTGCCACTTATCACTACCGTTTTATCATCATCATCATTGCCACATCTGTCATTATCATCATTACCTATAGTATCATTATCACAATTTTAATATCACCACCACATCACTGCTATCATTTACCTCATCATTTTTATCACTCACATTTACCTCACTACAGTTTCCACCATCATTACCACCATGATTCTCACTATCACTACGTTACCATCACTTCTACACTGCTATCACCACCACCACCACCGCCACCATCATCATCACTATTGCTGTCACCATCACCACTGTTATCGTC
>NC_137027.1:10997649-11010149 GCF_032717465.1 Coenobita brevimanus
GGCCTGGACTAACCCTTGTATTTTAAGTGACTTCAGAGATTCCTTAACATTTCTTTCTTAGCGATTTATTCTGCACATTACATCTCATTCGCCTCTTGTATGATATTGACGGGAACCATGTTAATGTCTGAATTATATCAACAGTACAAAATAATGTTAGCGTGGAATGTGAAAAGTAATTCGTTAAAGCAGAGGCGTTGCGAACCTGCACCAGTTACAATACGGTCCCTATGAAACTGTTGACCCCATGTGCCCATACAAGGTCAAACCGGCCTGAACCGCACCAAGTCAAGCCTAGGGCGCTGGGTTGGTGAAGCGGCATCTCCGGCGACCTGCAGGGGCGGTATCGGCAACCCACACACGCTCACCTTTGCCGGAGCAGGAGCAGGCCGGTTTGTGCAGATGGGCAGACGGTGGAATTTAAAACATGTGGGAAAAAAACTATCTGTCTGTCTGTCTGTCTGTCTATCTATCTATCTATCTGTATCTACCTCTTCATCTATGGGTCCCCTTTAGAGAGGATGCACCAAGCTGTATTTTTCTTTTTGTTTTTGTTCTTCAGTGGAGCATACCTTGCCTCATTCCCCATAAGATTCAAGCTACACAGACTCCTCACACTTGCACGGCATCCACACATCTGCTAAGAACTCTCTCACACCTGCACAATCACACACACACACCTGCCCGGACCTTCAACACTCAGGACTAGAGATCATGTGCTGGTGAGAGCAAGCGAGGATATTATCATGACTAGTGGTAGTGTGTCACACACACACACACACACACACACACACACACACACACACACACACACACACACACACACACACACACACACACACACACACACACACACACACACACACACACACACACACACACACACACACACACACACACACACACACACACACACACACACACACACACACACACACACACACACACACACACACACACACACACACACACACACACACACACACACACACACACACACACACACACACACACACACACACACACACACACACACACACACACACACACACATATACAAACACAGAGACTGCTCATGGTTCTTTGTGCTCTCTCGTGTTCTCTCTGACGTGCTATTTTTCTCCGTGTTCATTTGTTTTGTGCGCTTCTGGCTCTGTCTCATCTTCGTCTTGTGTGGTTCTGTGTGATTTGTCGTGTATGTTTGGTTGTGTGTGGTTCGATATGGATACGTGTGCATTCTGGTGTGTGGTTGTGGTGTTTCGTGTTTTTGGTCTGGTGTTGTGTGCTGATGTTAAATAGTCTCCATCCTTTGTGCCCCTCTGTGACTGAGCTGTGGCCAAGATCCTGTTTCCCTGCCTACCAGATCTTGTTCTGCCTACTTCCCTGTCTCCCTGGCTGCCATTTCTTGATCTCCCTACTTCCTTATCTCTCTGCCTACCTTATCTTGCCCTGCCTACCTCCCTGTCTCCCTGCCTACCTTATCTAGCTGTTTACCTCCCTATCACCCTGCCTACCTTATCTTGCCCTGTCTACCTCCCTCTCTACCTACCTTATCTTGCTCTGTTTACTTCTCTATCTCTCTGCCTGCCTTATCTTGTCCTGCCAACTCCCTGCCTACCTTGTCTTGCCCACCCTACCTCCTTGTCTCCCTGGCTACCCTTTCTTGAACCACCTACCTCCCTATTTCCCTGCGTACTCTCTTGCCTTCCTCCTATATTTCATTGGTTAACCCGGTTCTTTCTTGACTATGTGTGCTTTCTAATATGCTGTTGGTGACTCCTCTATACCCACACTCGGCACCCCAATACTTCCTTTCAACTGAACAGGAAAAGATAAGAAATACAACTAAACTATTGAATCTTTTCGTGAAGTTGGACCACGAGGAAAATACAGCCAAGTTGGGGAAAAAAGGTCATCTAATTTCGAGTTTGATTGCTATACGAACTGCAGTGAAGCAGAAAAGAAATCCGAATTCAATTTAGCAGATGACTGTTGACCTAACAGCGTGAAGCTGAAAAAGAGATCGTCCAACTAGAGTGAGTCAGTGATTTTTTACTGTATTTTTCAGATTGCGTTGGTGATTGCTTACTATACTTGACAGGAGTGATTTGGTGTTTTTCATTTACACGTACCGAGTAAAGTTGAAAAAAGAAAAGAAGAGAAAATTTGATTGATGTGAGTTGCTGATAGAACTGGGGTAAATCTAAAGAAAAAAAAAACTGATTTGGAGTTGAATTTTTTACTCCTACTGATACTGGAGTGAGGAGTTATCAACCATGGGGGCGGCCTCCTCCCACCACGAGCCCCTGGGGGACTACCACCGCTCCAGCACCCAGGGGCGCAGTGGTGCATCACACGCCCGCGCCTCCATCAGGAAGTCTCTGCGCAGGAAGAAGAGAGAGAAACGGGAGGAGCGGGAGGACAACAAGGAGAACCAGGAGGACAACACGACAGACACACGCGACCACCACCACAAGGTCAGGAAGATGTGTGATAGGCAGCCACACAGGTACTCTGAGGCAGGAAAGTAGGTAGCTTGAGGAAGTAATGTGTTCATAAGCATGAAGGGAGGTAGCTAGTCTTGAGAAGGCTGGTACTCTAAGGTAGGCAGGACGTATATGTTTTGACTTTTAGGATAAGGAGGATGTGCTATAGGAAGCCACGCAGATAGCTTGTAGGAGGAATGTAGGTAGGCTGAGGCAGACAGGCAAGTACTCTAATGCAGGAAGGCAGGTAGTGTTAGGCAGGCAAGCAGGAAGGTACCGTAATAATAGGCAGGCAGACAGTACCCTGAGGAAGGCAATATGCATGCCTACCTATGTTAAGACTTTTAGATCAGAGAGGAAGTTTTATAAACAGCCACGCAAGTAGCTTGAGACAGCGAGGCAAGTAGCCTAAGGCAGGGAAGACCTATAGGCCTAACCTAAGACAGGCAGGAAGTAAAGCAGACAAACAGGTTACATTCGTGCAGGCCTTTACAAAACAAACATAGCAGACAGGCGAGTACAGTAGGAATAATGCACTCAAGCAGAAAGGTAGAACTTAGATGGAAAGGAAAAAGGAAGGAAGGACTTGTATTGAGCAGGCAATAATAAGTTAGGATTTATACTAGAAATTCATAAATAACTGATAACAGTAAGGCAGAACGTGTACCAGGCAGGCAGGTAGACAAAGCACACAGGTAAGCAAAAACTGTGTACCATAAAAAAAAAAAATGAGAGTAAGATGAGAGGCAGAACGTAATTTGAGACAGCCTGATCCTCCTGGTCTTCATGCCTCGTCTCTCGGTGGGCAGATCATGCACAAACCCTTCCGCCATGCACCCAGACACTCCACTTAGCGTACCTCTAATTACTTGGCCACTTATGTAGTCAGTCTTAAGTACATGTGAGGGTAAGTGGATGTGTTCTCGTCAGATTTCATTTCTCTCTCTCTCTCTCTCTCTCTCTAGCCTACTTAGATTTAGGCTTTACATACAGCATATACCGTTCTTGGTTATGTTTTATTTTTAAGAGTTTTGAGTAGTAGTAGTTATGCACTGACTCCTTCCATTCATCCTCTTCCACCCTTGCTCCTTCTCCTTCCTTCTTCCTTCCTTCCATCCTTCCTTCCTTAAGTTCTCTCTTTCCTTCCATGCCTTTATTTCTTCCTGTCTTCCTTTCTTCCTTTAGGTCCATCCTTACTTTCATGCTCACATTTCTTTTCCATTATTCGTTCATTCCTTCACTCTTTCATCCCTTCTTATTTCTTTTCCTTCTTTTCTCTCCTCCATCCATCCTTCCTTCTTTTGTTCTTTCCTTCCTTCCGTCCTTCCTTCCTTCCTTCCTTCCTTCCTTCCTTCCTTCCTTCCTTCCTTCCTCCCCTATCCCTCTCCCCTTCCTTTGACTTCCTAACAGCGTGTAAGGCGGCCACAACGGGGTTAGGCCCGCAGACGGCCCACAGAAATTACCCTTTTCTTTGTTGGGTTCGGGATTGAGAGAGATTAGGATTGTGGTAGTAGAAATGGTGGTAGTGGTGGTTAAAATGGTGGTTGTGGTAGCAATTGTGGTGGTGGAAGAGGTTGTGGTGGAAGATGTGACTGATGGTAGTAATGCATGAAAGTGGTGGTAATGGTAGTTGTGGTAGGAGTGTTCGTACTGGTGGGATGGTGTGGTGGTGGTGGCAAATGTGGTAGTAGTTATGGTACCAGTGGTGATGGTGGTAGAGCTGTAGTAGTGGTAACAGGGGTGGAAATGGTACTGGTGGTAGTTGTGGCGTTGGTAGTTGAAGAGATGGTGATGATAATACAAATGGTAGCGATGGTTGTGCTTGTAGTAATAGTACCGGTGGTAGTAGTAGTAGTAGTAGTAGCAGTAGTAGTAGTAGTGGTGATGATAGAGGTGGTAATTTTGATAGCAGCGGTGATAGCAGTGGTAGTAATAATAGCTGCATAGTAGTTTTAGCAGTGATAGTGATAAAGGTAGCAGTGGTGGCAGTGTGTGTGTTTGGATGTGTGGCAGCATGTAAGAGTGTGTGTAGAATTTGAATGTGTGTGTGTGTGTGTGTGTGTGTGTGTGTGTGTGTGTGTGTGTGTGTGTGTGTGTGTTCGATCTAGCACGCAAAACGACACACGAAAAACAGAGAACGGATGTGGCTGATATACATGTAAAATTTAGTGACCAGTTCTAACACATATAGACTCCACAGAAAAAATACAAAATAAAGAACCCTTACTCTAGTCATGCATTTACTTGAGATGGCAAAACAATGCTATACTCCTTTTACTCTAACCTGGCCTAAAATTGCCATCCCACCATCTTCAATGTTCGGTCGTAACAATAGATTAACACTGGAATATGATGATGTTTCTGAATGAGTGCTATGAAAAGGATACCAAACTGGAGTATTGTCTCCTTCTGCCACTGAACTACGCGAAATAAACTGTAAAAGGACGAAAATCTGGGCCAAGTTAAGGTGAAAGAACTATAGTATTGACGCCTCGAATCCAGAGTCGTGCTTATTACTTTATTCTTGCTGCCTACTGACAAATTTATGCA
Source organism: Coenobita brevimanus (assembly GCF_032717465.1). Taxonomy (NCBI): domain Eukaryota; kingdom Metazoa; phylum Arthropoda; class Malacostraca; order Decapoda; family Coenobitidae; genus Coenobita; species Coenobita brevimanus. The sequence continues at coordinate 11,002,686 of NC_137027.1, forward strand.
GTTAAGATTTTTTTTTTTTTTTTTTTTTTTTTTTTTTTACCGAGGTTGTTCATACTTTGACGAGAAGCTTACACGTGATGGCGTTGTGTACCCTGGGTGGTTTGATACAGCTGCGACGTCCACCCAGGAGCTAAACCTCCTTATGTTTTCCTGCACTTCGCTGTAGGGAAAGACCGTAGTCCGACCCAGGCGAGGCGCGCACCACCATGGGACGCTTTCCCTGTACGGTGCATGTCCTTAAGTACCTGTAGGTCGGCCCCATAGATGTAATTGCTTTCCTGTGGTCGACGGGTTTTCTCAGTTGGACAGACAGGGGTTTAACAACAACAACAACAACTATTACTGCTACTACTACTACTACATTTCAAAGAGTATGACCTATTCTAAACAGTCATATGGAGATGACAAAAATGCAGTACAAGATATATACGTCATCGAAGCGAAGGGGTTGTGATGAAAAATAATTACGCCTGTGTTATGCTAATGAAAGAGATATATGAAGCACGCAAGGCTCTAATTAGTTTGGCTTTTATAGCAAACTGGCACGATGCATTCAAAAGGTTGCTGGCCTCGGCGTGTGTGTGTGTGTGTGTGTGTGTGTGTGTGTGTGTGTGTGTGTGTGTGTGTGTGTGTGTGTGTGTGTGTGTGTGTTGATGTAGTTGTCTGAGTGTTTGTACCTACTTAAGTAATTGCGTAAGAGGGTTTTGACTCGTGAAGTGCGCAGTAGATGTAAGTGTCGCATCTTATCTCTCAAACATGCTGTAGGCTGACTCGAGTGGCTTTAGAGATGCAGTAAAACCTCTTCCTTAGCGATTTATTTTGTACATTACCCCTCACGACCGTCCTCTGGTAGGTGGATAAAGAGAATACATGCAATCAAGTTAAAGGAATTGATTTTGCTGTTGTTTGCAGATGATAGTGTTATTAAGTGAAGACGAAGGGGAGCTGCAAGGCTTGGTGGATGAGTTTGGGAGTGTGTGTAAGAAAAGAAAGGTGAGTGTGTGTGTGTGTGTGTGTGTGTGTGTGTGTGTGTGTGTGTGTGTGTGTGTGTGTGTGTGTGTGTTCCCCTACCACCAGACGATTTTATTCATCTAAGGAGAGACTTCCCAAACCCGAGGGATTAGAAAAATAGTCTTACGTATCCCCCTAATGAGAGGTCCTTTTATAGGCTGAATGAAATCGTCTGTAAGGAGCAAGAAGAACTTATACATTATAGGGGTGAAAGGGATTGACTAGGCGCTTTGAACTGCGTGGAACATGAAAAAAAAATGGAACTAAAAAAAATGAAACTCCAAATGGAAAGTGAAACGCTGTGGAATTATTTTTTGAGGAACCTTACTGTGTGTGGAACGTACTTACGAATATGTCTCAGAAAAAAAAAATGGGAATAAAATCGTCTGGAGGATACTCGAAGTCAGGAAAAAAAAAAATCACACCAGAGGATTTAACGCTCCCAGACCAATTACATTTTTTTTTATATATACCCCGACAGATGTAATTTAATTTTCGAAACTTCCAAATTTGAAGTGTTAGATATAGCTTTCATTGGCCCTCCAGTACTGTGTCTTTCTCCTAAGCTGAATAAAATCGTCTGAAAATAGCATGAATAAAGGAAAATTACGCCACTGGAAAAATTGCCTAACTCTACCCCCGCTACGAACTATCAAAATCAAGAATTATTTAAAAAGCGCGGGAAAAAATTATTGCTGACAGAAGTAGGTGGCGTAATTCTTGTACTATATAACGAAGAAAGGATATTGCGTAGTACGAACGAAGAACGGATGCAGATGATGAAAAGTATAATTTTTTTTTGTTGGTGAGATATGTGGAGTAGATAGGATGATACAGTACTCTCTCTCTCTCTCTCTCTCTCTCTCTCTGTTAATTAAGACTTTTATATGGAAGATAAAACCACCGCCCAGACGTACAGTTCTTATTGAGTGTTTATGCCTCGATAGAAACTCATTTTTAATTACTGAATATTGAGAGAGAGAGAGAGAGAGAAAGGGAAGGATAGGATGGCATGGAAGAACACACACACACACACACACACACAGGGTAGTGGAGGATAATGGGCCTTGTGTGTATATGCCTTAGGGGTGTTTGTGGTGTGTACTTTGCCCTGTATTGACATAAGGATGGAGGGGAGAGGGAAGGGGAGAGGGGAGCGGAAGGGAAGAAGGAAGGGGTAGGGACAGGGGGAGGGGAGAGGGAGAGAAAGTAAAGGGGGTTTGTTTATTTAGGGAAAAGGAATGATTGTGTCGGGTGAATTCAACTCAAAAGCATCTCTTCCCTTCCTCCCATCCCATCTCACCTCCTCTCTTGCTCCTCTCCTTCCTTGGTCCCTCACTCGCTTAATCTCCCTCCTTCCATACTTTTCCTCCTCCTCCTCCTTCCCCTTCTCCATCTCTTCCTTCTCCTTCTCCTTCTTTTCCATATTCTCTTCCTTCTCCTCCTCTACCTCCTCCTCATCATCCTAAGACTGATGATAGCAAGAATAAATTTTAAAAAGCCACCGAATAGATGGGAGTAACACCGCCAGCAGATAAGAAAAATAAGTAAATACAGTTTCATTGTATTAGAGAGCAGTATAATCGACTGGAAATGTAAAAACAGATTAAGTCGTCATCACAGTCAAAGGTAGTTTGTGTGTGTGTGTGTGTGTGTGTGTGTGTGTGTGTGTGTGTGTGTGTGTGTGTATTTTTGGATGCCAGGTACTCAGTTGACTTATAACCTTCCTGAAAGTCAATGTCTGGCCTTTGGATTAGATTGAGAGGGGTGTTATAAAGTGTGTGTGTGTGTGTGTGTGTGTGTGTGTGTGTAATTCACCGGGTAATTCACCGGGTCGGTCAGGATCACTTGATGGTCGTGATCGTCAGCTTTTACCCTCCCGGAAGGGAGCTGAGAGCTCATATAGTCCGATCTAAGGGCAAGGCTGTGACCTTCACACACGCACACACCCGTCCCCTTGCTCAAGGGGGACAGTAACCACCCACTTCGTCAGTGAAACTTTTCGCAACCTGAGCGAGGCGCGAACTCCCGTCTACCAGATGGCAAGCGAGAACGTTACCACTGCGCCAGCGAGTGAGTGTGTGTGTGTGTGTGTGTGTGTGTGTGTGTGTCGTTGGTGATGGTATTTGGTGGTGATAGTGGTGGTGGTAGTAGTGACAGTAATTGTAGCAGAGATTGCTTAGCTTGTGACAGTCAGTGGCTTTGATGATGGTGACAATGTTGTTGTAGTACTTATTGTGTTGAGGTAGTCGTGGTGTTGTAGTGGTGATGGCAGATTTAGTTGTGATGCTTATAGTCTTGGCTGGATAGTTGTGGTGGTGGTGGTGATTGTGTAGGTTTGTGATGGTGGGACTGAAAGTTGTGCAGTGTTGGTGATTGTGTAATAATGGTGAGGATAGTAGTGGTGGTGGTGGTGATGGTGGTGATGTAGGCCTAGTATTGGTGGTGGTGGTAGTGGTGAATGTTTATGATAGTGGATGATGACGCATGTGTACTGTCGATGTAATGTGAGCAAAGAATGGTTCTGTGAGGATGAGAGAGTGGTAGAAATGTAAAGATGAATGAGAGGTATGTGTGAGTTACCGTAGTTCTAAAAATTTGGTTAAGCAGTTAAGAGAGTGATAAAATTTTGTGGAATGAGAATTGAGAGTATCAGCAGTAAATGTGAGCAATAGGTGAAAGGTTTGCCATGGATGTAGTGGTAAAGGTGAGTGGGGGTGGATGTGAGTGAGTGGGTTTGGATGGGGATGAGAGAGGGAGGGGGGCCTGGGGGTTGGTGAGAGGCAGGGAGAAACGTGGAGGGTCAGGGAAGGTGGGGTTAGATGGTTGTGATTTGATGTGGGTGGGGGTACGTGAGGGAGAAAGGGTGGTGGGTGAGGGTGAGCAAAGGGAGAATGGGGATGAATAAAGGGGGGCAGGGAGAGAGAAGGAGGGTGATGATGGGGATGGAGAAGGGTGACGTTGTTGGAGATGGGTAGGGTGCATCTTAAAAATTAGTGGAAATTGGTGAGTAGTTGTGAAGGGAAGCGAAATTGGGTTAGTCTGGGTGAATATGGGTAGGGACGAGATTGTGCAAGTGTGTGTGTGTGTGTGTGTGTGTGTGTGTGTGTGTGTGTGTGTGTGTGTGTGTGTGTGTGTGTGTGTAGTCTACATAGTTTGTGTCTGTGTGTATATATGTGTGTGTGTCTCTGTACGTATGTTTGTGTGTACGTTTGTGTGTGTGTATACCTGTCTTGAGGCCCAGAAGTGAAAGTTTCTCCTCTGGTGTTGAGATAGCAGGTGTGTGTGTGTGTGTGTGTGTGTGTGTGTGTGTGTGTGTGTGTGTGTGTGTGTGTGTGTGTAAAATACCTACATACCTACAGTTTGTACGAGTGGTCAAATATGATGATGAAAATGATGATGAAGTTGATGATGATGATGAAATGCTGTGAATGTGATTGTGTTGCATAATGGTAGTGGTGATGGTGGCTGTGTAGTGGTGATTTTGACATGACGTTCTCTTAGTAGTAGTGGAGACAGTAATGCAGTATTGGTAGTAGTAGGGTGGTAGTAATTTTTCTGGTAGTTGTAGTGGTAACAGTAATGGTATTGTATGTAGTGATTGTTGAAAAAGGGATGATGATAGTTGTAGTAGTTGTACCGGTAGTAGCAGTTGAAGTGATGGTAGTAATAGCTTTAGTAGTAATAGTAGTAGTAGTGTAAGGTGAGATGTAGTGACGCAGTGGAACGACCCTGACCAGACCGATAAGAGTAATACGATTCTCTCTCTCTCTCTCTCTCTCTCTCTCTCTCTCTCTCTCTCTCTCTATCTATCTATCTATCTATCATTTTCTCTTTTCTTTACGGGGCGCCATTACTCATCCTTTATTGTTTCTTTCCCCCATTGTTTTCTTTTTCTCTTGCTATTTAACTTCTTTTTTCCCCTCCCTCCATCCCTCCTGGCTAGCTTGTCTCCTTCTTTCCTTCCTTCCTCCCTTCTTTCCTCCCTCCTTTCCTTCCTTCTTTCTTTCCTTTCTTCCTTCCTTCCTTTTTTCCTTCCTTCCTTCCATCCCTCCTACCAAGAAATAAATCCCCTTCTCCTGATCGCGAAAATTCTTATTAATTTAATTTACGTAAATCTAGACAATTTTGTTCAGCTGAGTGAGTCATAGGAGCTTGAGAGGGATACTTGAGAGAGAGAGAGAGAGAGAGAGAGAGAGAGAGAGGAAGGTAGGGGGGAGAGAAAAAGGGAGGGGAGAAGAGATTCCACGATCCAGACAAAAGGTACATTAATAAATTTCTCCACCACAAGCGATTTTGCTGTGGTGATTTTTTTTTCAAGAGTAATCCCAGTAATCTGTACCAGGTAATACTAGTAACTCAAAAATCACATTATTAAAGTTACCTGTTACCTGTTAATTAAATCCAGCCTATTGATTTTTTTTCTTTATTTTTGACCTCGTTCGTTTTGTGATATTTTGATGCGGATTTTTCAGTGTTTATGGATATTATTATTTTTATTATTATTATTATTATTATTATTATTATTATTATTATTTTTATCATTATTATTATTATTATTGTTCTTGTTGTTGTTGTTCTTCTTCTTCTTGTTATTGATATTATGTTGTTCTTGATGTGATGATATTTTTGTAATAGCTACCATTATTATTATTATTATCATCATCATCATTATTATTACTATTATTATTGTTATTATTTTTTTATTATTATTATTTTATTATTATTTATTATTGCTGCTATTATTATTATTATTGTTATTATTTTATCACTGCTATTATTATTATTATTATTATTATTATTATTATTATTAGTGCTGTTGGTTATTTCTCACTGTTAATAATTTCTTATACCATTTATTAACAACTTTTTTCTTTTTCTTTACAGGTGAGAGACATGGGTGACAACAGGTAACTAGTAATAATCCAGGTGTATACAGGTAAGAGAGAGAGAGAGAGAGAGAGAGAGAGAGAGAGAGAGAGAGAGAGAGAGAGGAAGGGAAAGTAGGGAGAGGAAAGGGAAAAGGGGAGAGAGAGAGAGATAAAGAGAGAAGAGGAGATTGAAGAGACGAGAAATAATGTGAGAAAAAGAAGTTAGGAGAAAGAAGAGAGGGCGAGGAGTCGGTAGGTGTGTAGGGTAGACGAGGAGGAGGAAGGGAGATAAAATGAAAAAAAGGGAGAAACTAAAGGAAGGGAGGAGAGAAATGGGAGAAATCAAAAGTGTGTGTGTGTGTGTGTGTGTGTGTGTGTGTGTGTGTGTGTGTGTGTGTTTGTTGTGACCGGAGAGGAAAGGCCTGAGATAAAGCGAGGTGAAGCAAGATAGTGGTGTGGAGAAACCTTGATGGAGACGGACAGACAGACAGGCAGACAGACAGACAAACAGACAGGCAGATAGACAGACACTAATTTTGCTGCATAAGGTAGGCAAGTAGCTTTTTACTTAACTGTGATAAACTGTTATTAAATATTATAGTAAAATATTAACTTTAATGAATAGTTTGCTTGTGTGTGTGTGTGTGTGTGTGATGAGAGAGAGAGAGAGAGAGAGAGAGAGAGAGAGAGAGAGACGATGTGCTTGTCTGTGCCTAGATCAGTATATACGTGACAGTGGAGAAAATGATCGACCAAAATAAAACCAGTGTGCTGAGAGAGAGAGAGAGAGAGAGAGAGAGAGAGAGAGAGAGAGAGAGAGAGAGAGAGAGAGAGATAAAGAGGGGGGAGTGAGAGTGGGCGAGGGTGAGTGAGAAGGGAGAGGAACAATGGGAGATAATAGAAGGGGTGGAAGGAAGGAAAAATTGAGAGAGAGAGAGAGAGGAGCAAAAGGAGTGAGCAAGAGTGAGAGGTGGAGGGAAAACAAGGAGAGATCAGCAGGAAAACACAAGGAATATGTGTTACAGAGAGAGAGAGAGAAACTTGAAAACCACGTAAAAGCCAGATTCAACTCACATTAAATTACACCCCAACTGCAGAGGTGGAGAGGAGAGAGGAGAAGAAGAGAGGGGAGGAGAGGGAAGAGGAGAAGAAAAGAGGAGAGGAGAGAGGGAAAGGGAGAAGGAAGAGGAGGGGAAGGGAAGGGAGAAGAGGAAGAGCGAGAAGATGGGAGAGGAGAAGAAGAGAGATGTGGAAGAGGTGAGAACGTGGAAGTGAAATGAAAGGGAGGGGGATGCGAGGAAAGAAAAGGTGAGAAAAGAAGAGAAGAATAAAGAAAAAGAAAGGAAAGAAAAAAATGGAGGAGAAGAGAAAGAAGAGAAAATAATAGAAGATCGAGGAAAGAGAGAAGAGAATAAACAAGTATAGTATCTCACAGTAAAGAAGAGGCGAGGAGAGGGGAGGAGAGGAGAAGAGAGTGAGGGAGGGAACAGGAAGGCGAATGGAATGGGACAGGGAAGAAGGGGTAAAAGAGAGAGGAATAAGGGGAAATACGACGAAAAGAGGAAGAGGAGAAAGAGAGGAA